>NW_024104731.1:2772590-3010090 GCF_003945595.2 Pipra filicauda
TTATATGTAGGTGTTTGGTTTAGAAACAGAATAGAGAAGTGAGAATCTTTTTCTCTTTTCCCTTCTCCTGTAAAATTCCAAAGTAACATAAAATACAACCCACAGATAGCTTTAACATGTCTCATTGCTAGGAAGTGAAGTATTTTCTATCTTTGTCTTTTTTTTAGAAAATAGACATTTTTCTTCTCTGACAGAGTTTCACTTTGTACTTTCCTTTAAATTGCACTGTACTTTCCTTTAAATTGCACTGTAGCACATTAAAGGCACTTACAATGCTTTCAGTTTAATCAAAGCAGAGCAGTAGGTAAGCAGCTGCCTGTAACTCTTGCGTACAAATCATGAATGATGATTTTTAGTTTTCTGAGACTGAGCACTAATTCATTGCAAAAAATTGATATTTATGGTGCGTGATATTCACACCGTGTCTTAAAATGGCATTTATATTTGCAGTCATGTGCTAATAGAAATTTAAATATTTTTAAGACATTCATCTGAGAGGGAAAATAATGCAATTAGCTTATTTTTTTTCCTGGTATCTACTAATTCCAGTTTTTGTTAGCTTTACAATATCTAATGTAAAGATCCATAAGGAGCTACGTTTAATGAAGGAAGGAGGAAACCAAGTTATCTATCAGTAGTGCCAATTATTTCCATTAAACATAAAATATACTTCATGGGTACAAAGATAACTTACTAATAAGACAACTTGCTGTAAAGTCACATAGCATACTAACGAATGCCGTTCTTTGATGAAAACACCATTTCTTAAGTCAGAAGAGAATTTTCTACTTTGCTTGGTAAGATGACTAGAGCACAAATATAAGACGGACCAGATTTTTGTTTTTAAAAAGAGAGGAGCTTTTTTTCTTTCATATTACATGATTTTTTTTGAGACTTTTAAAATATGTCCCTAAAGAGGCAAAGTAATCCAAGAGACTCTTGATGAGATAGTTTAACATTAGGTATGTCCCAGCTTTAGTTTGTGAGCAACCACTTTAACACAGAGTTAATTTAAATATAGCCTATAAATTAAATATTAGATGAAGCCAGTCTTGCTCTTCAGTTTGCATGGATATGCCTTCAAGGTTGTTTTCTTCATGTTGAAGCTTTCACCTGTGGGTTTTTATTAGTTTTCTCTGTTCACGTGAGGGACAAAATAGGCTTCCTACTAGATAAATGTATGTTTGCCATGTTTATTCAAAATCCTATGACTTGTATATTATATATTCTTTTAAAAAGTCTGCTTAAGCTTTCTTTGCACTGTATTCTTTAAGAGTGCTTTTAGTAATTTATGTTACACGTATTTGGTTTGTAGTATTTTGCATAGCTTCTATTGGAAATCTTGCAGTTCATTTTTCTCCTCTGGATGCAGATGAAAAGATGTAACTAAAATAAGAGGTTTGAATTCTGAAATTACTGTGCTTGAGAAACTGATGTACCCCTTTAAAGGTATTAGCATAAAGATAGCACATTTGTTTATTATGTTTCAAAATCAGCTTCTAGTATCTCTGCCACAGGTAACAATTGACTTTTCAGGCTTCAAGTTAATAGCCTTGTCTCTTGCTTGTAGGGATCAATATTAGTATTAATTAATCACCATTATCAGCCCTAGGATCTGGTTCTATTTGTTGTTACATCAGCAAAATATCAATATAGAAAGTGGACTCTCTGATCGTCATGGCAACTTCATCTCTTGGGTCAAAGAAAGTTTATCTTATCTGTGCATGGAGAGTGGCAAACTGTTTAGGGATCTAGTTTGAACTCTAAGAACATTGATTTAGTTTTTGTTTGTGAATAGAAGCTGAATTCCAATCACAAGGGATAGGTAAGATTTAAATATTAATGCCCACAGGCTTGTCTGAGAGATTGTCATTACCATTACTGTCGGATTGTCTTTTTGAGATGACACAATGGTAGAGGAGAATTGTGTAGTCAGGATTATTTACAGTTTAGTAATTTGCGCAGCGGACAAACGGAATTTAAAGTGAAAGTATGGAAATTCTATAGCATCTATGCAGTAATATTACTTCTCCCATGCAATGTATGGTTAGGCTTTCTTCCACTTAGTTAACTGTAGAATTAGCGTAGAAATGTAGATTATGAATTGGTAGAAAGAACACATTTTATTATGCATTCTCCTTTCAGAGATTTTTCAGGAAAGTATTTGAGAAGTATTAATATGTGATATCAATATTCCACTCGATCCAGAATTAATGACAAATAGACTTCGTGGAAAATCTGAATGCTACAGTCTGGTTACAGTTATTTTTGTGTTTTATAAGTTGATACAATTATCTCATGAGTTTGTGATAATAAAATATTGATAACGCTGTTTTATCATGTCAAAGCTCCTTTTTCTATATTCTTAAGTGCTTCTTAAAAGTTCTTATCTTAGACAATGCACCTGAGACTTTTTAGTATATATAGTCATAGTGTGGCTAAATTTCACTCGGAGAGATTTGAAGACTTAATGATAGCAAGCACAAGGTTTGCTTTGTGACACAAGTGCACTTTCCTTACCCAGTTGTTTGTAAATGTATGTATATATTTATTTGTTTGATAGTTCCTTAGGACATGCTTTATTTGAGATGAATATATAGCTAAAGATATATGTAGATGAGGAGTATCAATATGCTTGTCTCCTAGTCATATTTATTTATTTTTCATTCCTAGAATGTGAAGTAACAAAAAGTCTTTGTGTTTTACTGATGCAGATAAATATTGTTTTAGTAAATCCCAAATGTAACAAGATCAATTCAGTACGTTTGCAACATAGAAGAGGAGTTCTTATAAAAATTGTAAAAAAACCTTCAACCAAACAAACCCCAAACACTTGCATAAAGCTTAAACTGCAGAAGGAATCACTTTTCGGTATTGACATTTCTCATTGATTATTCAGTTTTATCTAATGCTTTGAAAGGGTAATGCCATCATGAGTTGGTAGCAGATGCGGGCAGTTGTCACAGTAGATTTTTCTTTTTTAAAAAAGAAAAAGAGATCTAGTTTGGTATAGATGCATACAATTTTAGTTGTATTATAATAGCTCCTGATACTGTTTGTGTAATCATAATCTTGAAATTAGTTTGTATAAGTTAAAATATTGCAATAAATAAAAAATTGTTCCTGTCTTCCTTATTATGTTGCATAAATCTTCATTATTTTCCATCTATCTTCTCATTTTTCATATGTCTCATATTTCCTGTGTTGAGGAAGGGTGTTATGTAACATTGTCACACTTCCTAAATGCTAATATTTTTTAATATTTTGAAGAATTAGCTACTATTTGAAAACATGTTTAGGAAGTGAGATGATGTATTTTTCCTTAGAAACCTTTTATATTTATAGAGTTAATTGGGTGCAAGGCTTATTTGTCTCTTCAATCTTTATTTATATTCATTCAATTTCTTAACTGCTCGTGTTTAAATAAAGCTAGACTGTGACCTTTAACTTTCTTATTTTTTGATTACCATCTTATCACTTTACAAAACTTTTATAATCAAAGTTTGTTCAACTACAGTAGTTTTACAAAGTTAATACAATTTAGTAATAGAGTATTGAAAATAACAATGCTTTAGCAATTAAGGAGTTACTCTGATATATCTTTATAAAGTCTTCTCATACATTACTCTTTGCACTCACATAGGTGACTTGGAGTGATGTTGCTTTATTCTTCCAGACAACTGAAGCTTTCAGACTGATTAGCTGATAAAACTGCGTGTCACTCGCAGTTTTTATTGTACCTGGTCTTTTTACCTTATATTCAGTATAGCAGAGGACAGTAAAAATCTTCTTGAATCTGGACAGTTTTCCATTTTTCCTTTCCAAATAATAAAGGTCTGATGGTTTCCTATCCATCTAATGCTTTTTTGGGAGGTGTAAAAATATGAGAAACTTAAGAACACAGTCTTTAACTTCATTCATAGAAACAGTCTGGTCGATAATGCTCAAAATGAATGTAAAATGTTTATAGGATGGGAGCTTAAAAATATCCACAACCACAAATGGTATCTAACAGTTTGGTGTATGTAAAATTAGAATGTAGAGTAGAATAGAGACTGGATTTAAATGAAGTGTTTTTATTATGTTCAAATGGAATTTCATGTTCAGGTTTTTGTCTGTTGTGCCATACGGGTTCCTTTTTGTATTATCTGTGAGAAGTAAAAGTCTACATGTTTTTGTGGTGAAAGTTATATAGAAAAATATAATTACTTTTTAAACATAGTTGCAATTATTATTGAAAAGTGATTTTTAATGAGAATAGAATGAATTTTACTGTAAAATAAGAAATTCCTCATAGACTCAAATATAGTGAGAGAAGTCTTTTCATGTGTCTATTGCAAAGATTTTCTCTGCTGAAATGGAATAATCTTGAGAATAATTTTTCTGATGATACACAGAGGTGTTCGTTTAGGCTGAGAAGAAATTCTGTACAAGGTGCTATTATTTTTTACTTTTGTAGTTGCAGCACAAGCCTCAAAGGAGTGCTGTGTTTTACTTGTGTAATTGGGATCATCATTAGAACCCTGCTATTTAAGACTTGATCATATTTCTGTTATCAAATGTGAAGGTTAATATTTATAAGATACAATAAAAAAAATTGCAACGACATTGTCAGATCTACTTGAAATTACGTGTCTATTCTATAGATCCCTAGGTTTTATCTTCACTTTTCACTTTCAAATTCAGGCTTCATATTAGATGGCAATAAAGATCCCTTCTCTGAAAAGTTTTGAAGTACAGCAAGGATTTTGTCAGACGTTTTATATAACTTTATGCAAAGAAAATGAATCGTCTGTAATGCATGCATCAAACTAGGACACAGTTGTGAAACCAGTGAAGACAATTGTAAAATTACCAAAGCTGAAGTGTCAGTAGTTTTTCTAAAAAAACCCCTCTGTCTCTACTCCCTCCCACCTTCTCATGTTACATTCTTCATTTAATAAATATGTATGAAAAGACTTTTGGAAGCAGTAACAGATCATTTTTGGAAGCTTTCAATCATATTGTTTTTGGAGTATTGTATTTGCTAATCGTATTTCATCCATTTCAGAACAAATGTAGACAAAATGTTCTGGTTTTGTAGGATGCTGAAGTGAAAATCTGTATGCCTGTAGAAGTCCTAGTCTTTTGGGCACTTTAAATGTGTCAATAATCCATATTCATATGAAAAATGTCGAAGTACAGTTGAATAGCACCATGTGTGTGAATAGGATGGAGAACCTCTGAGAGGCCTTTGGCTTGCAACTAGCATAAGTTTTTAAGGAAACTGCCTCATTTTTTAATAAAAATATATATACATTTCTGGTGTGTTGTTTTTTTTTTTTTTCAAATAAAACTTGCTTGATAATTGTTCCAATTGTGGCATTTCAGCGAAAACCAGGAAACTTAGAAAGGAGAAAAAAAATCTCAAATATTTGGCAGTTTATCTGGAAAAAATATTAGCTAGTTGCTAAAAATACAAGTGCACTCCTTAACAATGTGCATCTTGGACAAACAGACGCATATTTTGTCATCAAGTTACTTAAGCTTCTGAAGTCAGGGCTACAACTGGGTCAGATGATAAGATGAGCACAACAGAAAAACGAAGAGTGGCTCTGATAAAAACTGATTGATTGATGTCTGGCTTCCCCACCATCACAAGCAGTTGACAGTTAGTTTGGGATCAGATGATTTGGCTTTTGCGATAGAAGATGGGGCCTGGTAGGCAAGACTGAAGGACAAAAAGGTCGGTTTCTGTATAGTGTCAGGCAGTGCTGGGTTCCCACAAGGTGGGGTATTGGATTAAGGTTTTCTTTAGTTACAAGACTTAACTTTCCATGGTCAATTGAAAGGCCAAGTAATCTGGTCAGTATTAGTACAAAAATAATACTCTAAGTTGTGAGAGGGGGGAATGAAAACAGAGGAAGTATACCTGTTGGACACACGATTTCCAGAAATAACTGGGTTTTATTATTTAATTTCTGTATTTACTTCAAGCATCATAATTTATAGCATTAGATGATTTATAAACGGTCTGACTTTGAAAATTGGTTTCCGCAGTAGATTTGTCACTGAAGCTGCAATGAGTTTTATGTTACTTACATATTGAGGGACTGTAATGATATGTTGTGGATAAATTAATTTCAGCTTGTGAAATATTGTTATTCTGTGACCCATTATGTAAAGGATAGCACATTGTACCTTATATACCGAAGTATGTATTTTTCACTAGATTAAGAGCAATTAGCATGTTATACTTAAATATAATTAAAATAAATTTATGTGAAATGTGTTTTTGTGAACCCGAGATAATTTATCAATCTATGACCATACCATGAACAGCTGAGTGTTTATGGGGGTTTCTGTCATTGGTTTTGTTTTTTTTCAGAGCACATTTACAATTAGCACTCTCTGTGTAATAGTCACAGAAGGAGAAAAAATGTGCAAATGAAAATCAAGGCATAATAGCTTTGGAATGAAAAAGATTTTCAAGACGGCCATGAAAATGTATACAACTGCCACAGAATTGGAATTTGGACAGCTTGGATTTGAATTTAGATTTTTGGACAGTTTGATACTCTCTAGAAATCCTTTATAATGTATCGCTTTTCTCTGAGTTTTAAGGGTCACATCTCCAAAGGACAGTTGGGTCTCAGCTAATGCTGCTGGCTTAATATCAGTAAGATGAATTCTGCAAGGTGCTGTATTGCTGATAGTATAGCTGGAATACAGTATGAAAGAACCTGTAGTATAACCTGGAGTGTTACCAGTAATAAGTGATCAGTGCAGGTGAACTGGTGGTCATTTGAACAGTGATTAGTTATATTTCAAGAAAGGTTGTTTTCTAAGTGTATAATCTCTGGGGACCTGTTTTATTTAAGAAATAATAATTAAGAAAAAAAAGGTCTTTTGCAAGAAATGCCCAGTTTCATCCTGGTTATTTGTAAACCTCTTTTGAGGTGTATGCTAAAGGCATGTTTTAAAACACAGAACTCAAGGCGTAGAGAAATATTTATGAATGCAGATTTAAGACTAGACTGTGTGTTTAAGAGCTTCTCTATTATTATTAAGACTGTGGTCCATCCCTTTGGCATCAGAGCTTTGTTAAGTTTTTGTATGTTATTATGCTGAGCTCTCACAACATTACTACAAATGGTCTAAAATTAGCTCTAAAAGCCTATGTGTAATTTGCACGTTGGGTTCAAATTTTCAAGTGTTTCTTTGACAAACATGTATCACAGAATAAGTAGGGTTTTTTGGACATCTTGCACTGAAGTTTTTCAATTATATGCCTAATAAAAATAAAGAGAGCTTTATTAGACTTTTCTTCAAAGTATGATACTTGGGTCTGATCAATATGGTAGCCTGCTTTGGTACCTGTTTGGGAGTCTTACACCTCTGGTCTTACAACTGAGACCCGTTTAGCTATACAAAGAGGAAAACCAGGGTTGGTGAATCAAAAGGGGAAAAAATATAGCCAAAATAATCAAGATCAGCAGTTCTTGTAAATGAAGAGTAACAATCAGCTACTTAGACCAGCTAGACTGTGTAATTTTATGATTAGTCCTGCAGCTTAGGAGATCTCATTTAAGTGGGAGTGTGCTTTGGGGATGTTATGACTGGTCTGATTAGTCTGGCATTCATTTTGACATTCTTTGACTCTTGGTTCTGAAGTTTTCACTGTTAAGAAAGAAGGTGAAATTCAGGCATGGCATTATTATGCCACAAGTTTTGGCTAAATTTGTTTTTCGACGTCAGTTGTCAGTCAAGGCATTGTTTTTGAAGCTATGGCTTTTACATTATAAAACAAATGAGAAAAAACATTTGGAGTGTAACTCTTGCTCTGTGTAAATTCTTTTGTGCACCAGTAATACCAGTGTAAAAGAAGAATAACACCCAATTTGCACCAAGGTACTTGTCTTTGAAAATGAAAACCCACTTTTGCATTCATAGAAAAATCTTTTGACAATATGTGATGCAGTCAGGAAAATAATTGCAGTTTTGGCTTGCCTTTTATGTTTAACTTGGTACAGTTTTATGTTAATCTAGCCCCGATTTCTTCCAAAATGCTGTTTACTGAAGTTCTGAGTTGTGCAGTGATACGGATTTTGTTTACAGAAATGTTATAAAACATAAAAAAGAATTGGTAACGACTAATCACATTTACTATTAAAATATTGATTTGTTATAAGAAAAACATTTTTAAATACTTTGCAATCAGTTTGCTGGTCTTTATCCATTTCTTAGTGGACAGATGTTCCTGTTACTAAAAGTAACAAGATGCAGATGGTATTATTTGGCATCTTTTTAGAGGTTTCACTGTTATATGTGGTGAGCTGAACATTAAACTGCTGAACAAAAACATGATCCTTCAATGGCAGTTTGGAATTGTGAGGAATTATTTGAATAACTGTCTTTGTAACAGGTCATGTGAAAGAAAAAACTCTAAAAATAATAATTACTGACTAAATGTAAAGTGTTACTTTTCTTCATCTATGGAAGTGCTTTAGCTAATAATTTGAAATTGAGAATTATTTCAAACAACATCTTTTATAATAATCTGTTACAATCATCCTTATTTAAATAAACTTGTGTATATATGTATCTCAATACATGTGAGAATCAGTATGAATTGAAACATGATTGCTGTATAGCAACAATTTAATATAAAATACACTTACTTTGTTTGAAGAGAATAACATACTATGGGTAAAGATAATAGTCACAGGCAAGTAACTTGAAATTATGAAGTAATTATTTTTGCATTTTTCAAGTAATCTTGCATGCTTTATCTTAAAACATAGCCTTTGAAACACACAAACTCTGGAAATATTGCCTCCATTTCAGTAATACAAAAACTAAGGTTTTAGGTTTCCTACTGGGATCCATACTTTTCAATCTGTGGGTATTTTAGTTTTGGTTTTTGTTTGGTTTGGGGTTTTTTTTTTGCATTAGTTGATGCCTGATGTTAAGAGATTCTCAACACCTACAGCTCTCACTGAAATCAGATGAGATGCCCTAACTAATGCTATCAGGAGTAGCATCTAGATTCTTTCATGCTTTCTGTTAATCTGTACTGTTATCCCCCTTTACTGGAAAATTCCACATGTGTTTAATATAAATGCACTATATACCTTGGATATTGATACGTGTTAACATAGCAAGTATAGCTCAGAAGGTTTTCCTTTCTGTCTTCCAAAAGACCTAGAGAAGTACTTAATTTGAGATTAAAATCTTACTTTATATCAAGATCATAAGTAGGGGGAGCTGCCATGAAACCTCTGAAATTGAACTGTATTCCATGCCTGTTTTATTAAGCTGCTGCTGAATGCTGTGGACTTTTGTCTTGGAGAAAGGTTCTGTGTTTTAGATTTTAATGTTACACTACTACAGGCACAATCATACAGAGTTTATCTTCCCTGGGTTGTTCTCCTGAGTTCTGAAATTTTGAACTGCTGTGTCAAAACCAGTTCTTCTTTCATATCAGGCGTTTTACATTCTGAGTGATTTTAAGATGCCGGGCATTTTCATACAGACTCTTATGTCCAAACACATTTTTCTTAAAAGAAAACAACAAAGGCCAATACCGAGTCTGGTGGGGTTTTTACACCTTAAGGATGATGCATCTTCAATTTATACATAACTACTTGCTTTATATAGCTCTCATTTATAGTATACCAGAATGTATAGCAGTATAACATTACAAAGAAAGCAGGGATATCATGCAAAACTGGACTGCATTTATAGCAATGAATAGTTTTGCTAATAGAAGTGATATGGAACAAGACTGTAAATGACAGATTTTGAATTTCTGTAAATTACCTTAAAAAGAAAAAGACATAGAGATTGGGGCAAAGGTAAAGTTTTGCATGGAAATAAGTGATGATGTTTGCTCTCAACCTTTAGAAAAACAGAATATAAGATCAGTGAAAATAAAATGTATTTATGGGAACCAAGCTCTCACACAACGCTTAGTTTAGCTCTGATTGAATTATTCGTAGAACAGTATTTTGTCCATATGCGGTCATCTGCTTTTCTTTCATTGTTTTTAAGCTTTTCACAAAAAGTCCTGATTTTGATGCTTTAGCTTTTGCATTCTAAGTTGTTCTCATGTAGCACGTTGAATATTTGCTATTGTATTCTTGTTTGTTTACATTAAATTTCGGTTTTGTGAGGTTAACTTGGAAGCTGTTAAACATGAGAAAAGCCTCAAGAAATTGCTGCGAGTTTGATCTCATGAAGAATGAAGCCATTTTTGTTCATTCATAAGCAAAGAGAAAGAAATAACGAAATCTGGGAAATTTAGGACATCATGATACCTTTTTCTTTCTTCCTTCCTTCCTTCCTTCTTTCCTTTTCTTTTTTCTTTTGTGAGGGACGAGCATAGAACTTGCTTGTTCTGTATACAGGAACACTGAAAATCTGTAAGCCAAAATGTTGATAGCTTTGATAGATTATACATTCAAATATATTTTGATGCTTGAATTACATGATTGCATTTTTATATCAAATGTTAAGAAATGTTGTAGGCACCTCTGGTGTCTGTGTTTTGGTGCACAATTAATCATCTTTTTAGAGGAACTTTAGGACAGTGTTAAATGTTCTGCATTTTCTACGAAAAAGTACTTTATTAGTGAGCTACATGGAATGGATGTTCGAGTTCCATTTTGTGTTGCACATTAATGATGCTCATTCTAATTTTGAGTTCATGTAATGGCAAGGTGTTATGCCTGTGATAACATACATATAATAGCAAATATATATTTAGATTATTATGCTATTCCTTTTTTTACCTTTTGATTAACTGAGTGGTTCATCCCTTATAGCTGATGGTAGTTACTTATCTGATGATAATTACTTAATCTCTGTTGGAGTAAAACTGTTGTGACTGAGTAATGGACTCACTTTTGAAATAAAGCATTTGTGACCTTGCTATTAGAATTATATATTTTATCAGTGTAATAGGAAGACACATTCCAGTCTACAGATTATGGTCTGTAGGGTAAAAATTTCTTAAGAATGCATGTATCATGTTACCATTTTTGTTGGGTGCTTTCTGGTGTTAAAAGAAAACTAGCCATGGTAAAGCCATATATTGTCTACTAATGAAGAGTGATTTGGAGGTTATTGTTTGTGTTCTTGATTAGTAATAGAGAGTAAGTTGTAGGTAGAATTAGTAGGCAGATTTTGTTGCATTTTAGTGTGAGATTTATGTGTTCTTCTCTTACATTCTCTAATAATTTGGAAAGTAGTAGTTTGTTCCTTTTGTATTTTTCCTGTTTGAAGAACAATCAATATCATTACTCAGTTTTTGGCAAAACTTAAGCCAGAGACTAGAAATTATTTATCAGGCACTTACTAGTAGAGCCTGGAATAGAACCCAAGACCTCTGTGACCTGTTCTACCTGATGAAGTAAAATTTTTATTATACTTTTAACCTTACTCATCTCTATAGTAGAGTTTGCTAATGTTAGAAATATGTCTTAATAAAAAGGAAAATTGAACTTATTGCCTTGATCACATCATTCTGATAAAGAAAAGTCAAGCCCAATAAGAGATTGATAAGTCTTTGACATTCACATTCTCATAAATATATATATAAGTAATAAAAAAATCTTAAATATAAATATATATATAGTTTGCCTGTACAGCTGTAGGGACAGGCGAATCGTTTGCTGAGTCAACAGAAATTATATAGAGGTAGTGCCATGTGTTCTTCCATGGGTTCACTATATGGAGTAATTAGGGTAAACCTTATATACAACACTTGTTGCACCAGGTACATGGAAAGAAGTTAGTGATTGTCATTGGATAAATAATGTAAATTTGGGAAGCATAAAATTGGGAAAAGACGCTGTTTCTTGGTCATCTCACTTGACCTCCAAAGCACTTTTCAAAATGCCAGTAAATAGAAATGCATATAAAAAGTGGATCTCAATTTCCTGCTGGCTACTACTGAGGGAATAACTCTTGTTATATATTTATATGTATTACCTTAAAGGAAATACATATACTTTTCTAACAACTGAACATCAATGTTTTGTTAGATGTTCTTCATTCATGTAAGTGTTAAGGCCTACATTTTTTCATTGTCTGCAAGTTAGTTATTATTTTCCTTTTTTGAAGAATACTTATAAAGTGAAAAACAATCCCTCTACAAAGCATTAGTGGTAACTTAGCCATTTTTCAAGTGTGTTTTGTTTTGTTTTGATTTTTAGGAAATGTTTCATCAGATATAGTACCGCTGTCTTGTAACAGCTGGGAAATGACAACTTTAGATTCACCGTTTCTATAAATAGCTTAGGAACACTTTTCTAAATGAATAACTAACATTTTTCAGCAAAGCTGCTGAAGTTATGCCATACTGGAAATGGTGGCAAATGTTCAAGAAATTAAGGACTGTCTTTCCTATTTGTGTTGTATCTGGTACTCTACTTTTATGTAAGCAGTCAGTGGAGAATGAATGTGGCAAGAGAAAACAAGCTGAATAACAAAAGGCTTTTTGGCCACCATTGAGGGCAAGGGATATGTGCCCTTTTTGCCTGATAGTGGTCTGTGAGAAGATGTGAAGTGTGACTAAAAAGCAAAACCAAAACCACAACTTTTATCTTCCTCCCTTCTTGATTTGTGTCCTGGTTGAAGGTCTTATCGCTGCTATAAATGGATATGAGGACAGTGTGGGGAACTCCTGGTGTGTGATACTGTAAATGATGGAATCGAATCAGCTTAAATAGGGATTTCTAATAGAACTAAGTGGTCACCCATGTAGGTAAATTAAGGGTGGCTGGTTTTTTTGGTGTGTTGTTTTTGGTTTTGTTTTTGTGTGTGTGTGTGTGTATTAGCACTCATTTTATTTTCAGTTCTTAATAACTGATGTAAATAGAAGAAAATAACTTATTATATTAGAGATTTAGAAACTCTTCATCAGTGAACCAAGACATATTTCAGCAAAAGAATAAAGATAAATATGACAGTATTGGCATTTTTAAGATATCAGAAAAGAAGAAAAAAATGAGCAAAAATTCTTTCAGGGTTCACTTCATGTCGCTGGTGAAAATGACATAATTAAAATACAGTGAGATGGAAACAGGTCATAGGTTTCATTGAAATCAAAGTGAATTTTTCAAGTACAATTTCATGTTAACTGTTAATTTAATAATTTAATGGAGATCAGTGAAAGGTCAGTCTGGAATGCAAAGGGTTAAAATGCTGAACAGTGACCTGAACTGGGAGTTGTTGTGTCTCTGAATCCCAGACATACTTTATTAGGACAATCCAGCTGGTTTTCTATTTCTATCTCCTCATTATCAACACGCTTATGGTATGGCCTCTTCCCCCTCACTTCCAATGCCAAGAATTTGGCAGGGACACCATGTGAGGAGGTCAGAGACTGATTGAGAGGAAAAATGAAGTTGAGACTGCAGCAGAGATGCAAGAAAGAGGGAGTGCAGTCAGTAAAGAGCTAAGGTTTTTTTCTTTGCTGTGTGGAGACTACCAGCAGAGGTTTTTTTCTTTCCTTGTGAGCAGCAGTGATTGTAGCTCTATGTGAAATTAAACTACTGACAGGAGCTTGGTTTTCTAATTGAATCTTTAATTTCTTCATAATGTTTGCCATCTTTGTATGTTTTAAGAAGAAAAAAAGCTGAAATTATAGTATTTTTCTTTAGAAAAGCAAAGATTTATAAATAGAAGCTGCATAGTGTTAAATTACTTTATATGTTGGATCAAGCTTTCTCTGGCTTAGAGAAAAAAATAATCTTCAGCAAATTTGTAGAGGAAGGAAGTGGGAGGAAAAATGTCCTTCTCACTCATTTCCATAATTTCCATTTAAAAATGCATCTATGTATTATGACACATACTTTACATCAACAGGTGTATCAATTTAGTATTAATATTGATGAAAGTCTTAGTATGATGGTATTGATGAAACAGAAAATAAATTTGACACCTTGTGTCCAAAACCATGCATCAAAGCAGATGGAGAAAATAGAAAAAGATTTTCTATAGAAGATCAATTTCTATTGGGAACAGACCTATTTGTATTTCTTCAAGACAATATTCAGTGCTCTGTTTCAGTGTACTATGGATTATCTCAAAATTGATCTGTGGTTAATACTGTACTAAAATATATTTTTGGTTTTCATTCTTTTCCTGGCATTCCCCCTTAACATAATGGAAAAGTGTCTGAATAGAAAAGTGAGTTAATTTCTTGTGTTTGCAGGGAGATACGGATTTTGTAGTTCTTACATTCTTATAATTCCTGTCGAAGCAGATAGAGATTGTGTTCACAAGGAGTGGTAGGATTTAGTCTCAACTTCACAGAAGTCTTTGTCAGATATTTGATTTCCAGGTTTTACTGAATTAATATATATTTATTAAAAATAGGATGTCAGTGGTGGTCTCTGCATTTAAGATGTGTGGCTAAGGCTGATGTTTGACCATGTTTTGCAGTTCCAGACTCAAAGACCAAATGATTTCTCAGCCTCTGTGTTCAAGTCCCAATTTACTCCTGTGACATGAACCATGTGGTTTTGGGGGCTATGACCCTTAAAAGATGATGTCAAAAGAAGGTGTTAAGTGCACTAAAATAAAAATGCAACATTCTTGGAGGCCTTGATGCTTAGAAGTTCTAAATTTCTTGTTAAATTACAGTGGAGAATTATTATCCTGACTAGCATACTGTCATGAGTTTCATACAAGTGCTAGTGGTGGTGGTGTTTCAAGTGTGTGGGAAAACCCAACACTTTAAGGAAGCAAAAAAGCATGATTTAGAAAGAGGGCGGGAGGGTGGGGGGTGGGGAATGACGGAGTGAGAGAGAGAGAGATTTATTTTGCTGAAAGGATGAAGAAAAAGAAACGAAATTCCTCTCACTGGTAAATTAAGGTACCTCCTTAATTGAACAACATGAGCACACAAGCAGGGTGCAGATAATAGACAAAGGAAAAAGAAAGGAATTCACTCTGGGCTGGGATTAGAACCTGGGGCTCTCCAGATGTGAAGAATAATTTATACTTAAAGAACCTATTCTCCTAAAGGACGGGAGAACAGTTTAGTTGAGTTATGCCAGTAAAGTAAATATTTCTGTCATTCGTAATTTTAAAAGTACTATTTATGCTTTTATTTTTATATTATTCACAATAAACTCCTGACACTTCTGCTCCCTCATAACAGACACCTAACAATGAAGCAGCTTCAATTAAGAAGCAGAACATCAGCCTCTGGCATCTTACTCTGTTGTTCCATCTTTTTTGCTAGGGAGAATTCATTTGTTTCTTAATTAAGAAAAACACCAATAGCATGAAAAATCTGCTTATGGTACCTGAATGGTAATTAGGTGAAAGGTAAAAAAGAAACACACACGTACATTCCAGTAGCAGCCAAAATGAACTTGAGCTGATAAAAATGAACTAAACTACCCTTGCATAAATCTAGGCTGAGAGAAGTGTACAGTCATTATGGCTAAGACAATATGCAAACTATCTTCAAAGAAATCAAATTGCTAGAGTGTTTTCATTTGCATGTATTAACTATTAACATAATGAGGAGAAGTGACATTGGACCCGGATTGTGTGTCTGCTCGGATTGATAACTCTACTGCATCTGCAAACAGGCGCCCAAAAATCAGACTAGTAGTCAGATCAGTGTTGAACTCTGAAGTGTGTTTGGTTTTTTGGGGGCTTTTTTTTGTTGTTGTTATTTGTTTGTTTTTGTGTTTTGGTTTGGGTGTTTGGGGTTTTTTTGTATGAGTGTTGTGGGTTTTTTTTAATATCTGGAACCCAGAACAGCACTCTGGGATGTGGAACGCAGGCTGTCCTCTTATTTTCATTCTTTTCAAACGTGTTCCTTCTTCTACAGGCACTTCATACTTTCAAGGTAGATACCAATTTCTGTCATGTGTATTCCCTCTTATATTCTGTGTTAATTTGGAGTTATTGAATGTTTGTGTAATTACTCAGTGATATTTTTTTGTCTCTCAAGACTGCTCTTATATATTAAAATGTCTTACTAAAGTGTCAATCACTGCACTTATGAACAGAGAGAAAGCTTAATAGAACTCGGACTTTTGAGAAGTCAGTTACGCTCCTTTTTACATGATTACTTGGGACAATAGCAGGCAATGTTTGTGTTTGCAGTTGTTACCTGCTTAAGTATTGGGAGTAGGTTTAAATTGTCACTTGACATACCATATAAAAACTTAGATAATAGCAACTTCTTTTGTTAGAAGAAAAAATAGAAATCATTATAAAAACTGAATATATTTTTCAAATTATTCACAAAAGGAAAAAGCATATAAATGAAATGCAATTTTTATCCTGGTTCTTTTCACCTAAAATCTTTCCAAACTGAAATTTTTTCTTGATATTGCGGACCAAAATTTCTGAAAGAGTGTAGTTTCAGAATAAGGCAAAATGGGATGGGAATCAGCCACATGCAGTCCTTAAAAATTCAGAATTTATGTAATTTGAATAATCTGTGAAGAAATTATTACATTTTGTTTATATATACACATGTGCAGTGTTTTTGTGTCATTTGTAGCCTTTGCTATTCTTGTACTTGAATATTGTGACAAAATAGTAACTACTTTTGCATTGCTAGAAGGAGCATATATAAATTTTATCTGTGAATGTAAACCCTTCCTCCAAGAGGGGAGGGATTGCCGTGTGGTTGTTTGGCTGCTGGATGCATCTGTTAGTTCTCATAGCCCAGGAGTTATACTCCAGTCTGAGAGGTGAATCATGTGAAAACTTCAATTTTAGAAAAGAATATTCTTAAGCCAGCCCATCTGTGTGAGTAATGGTATGGGGAGTATCTGCCTAAATAGTGGTATAAATGTTTAAACTTGATACTAGGAACAACATTTTGTTTAATGGAGAAGACACCAGTCTATAATAAAAGTATTATGATAACACAAACTTTTGGAGTTAATAGTAACTCAGGAAGCAAGTGTAACTCAAATATTTATTTATGTAACTCATATATTTATATGTTTTTTAATGTGGTCAAATGCTCAGTAGTTTCCCTGTGTGTTACACATATGTATTTGGAAACCAATGATAAAAAATTCTGATCATAATTTTTTATTTTATATTGCTAAATTGTTATTTTGACGTTGTAACTAACAGATATGATCAATGAAGAGAATCTGAAAACAAATATTTTCACTTTGGCAATTTGTGAAAGTTAGAGTAAGATCTCCCACGGTCCGTATGGGGTCTTGATTCTGTTGCAGCCTCAAGCCTGAGAATTAATGTATAATTTGCCATACTGCAAGTTATTACTCCTTTTGTCCTTGGAAGAATGTTATAGAAAAGTCTCTACAGTGTAGGAGTGGATTGGAAAATGCTCCTAAGAACTTGTTGGATACAAGTCTCCTATAATGTCCTGTTTCAGATTGCCATAGAATGGAAGACTTTATGAAGGATAATGTGAATTTCAGATTACATCTACCCATCCTAATGAAATTTCCATTTAACATTATCTTAAAATTCAGTATGCAAACTTTTTACAGAGACTATCCTGATATCATGGATCATGTTAAGAAAAACAAAAACTCAAACATATGTCCAAATAAAAACTTAATGTAGATATATTTTATTTTATATCAATATGTTTTTATTCTCTGAAGATCTTACTTGAAGGCTTTTGTTTTCTTCTGTAGTGAGGAAGATAACTTTCCAAACAAGTCAGTAGTTTGTGCTATGTTGTTACATTGTGTTGGGCACCTAATAGTGATGTAAATTATGTAATGATATAAAAATCAGGATGCACACAGGAATTAGCAATCTCAGATACTAGCATATGACATGACTGCCTTTCAGTTTTGAAATAAAAGTGGCATTTTAAGTATTGTAATATATGTAAGAAATCTGTCTTTTCTCTGTATCCATCTCTTGAATAAAAGTCAGATGAAAAATGTTACTCACATATGTTTTAAATGTACTTACATTTTATGTTGTTTAAAAAAGTTTGAACAAGAGACAGGTATTTCAGCTTAAAAAAGAGTAAGACACGTGTCGGAAACATTGTGCATATATGTGTGTGTGCCTACATGGAAATCCATTAATAGGAGGATTCCAGACAGGCTACTCTGAAGAAACAAGAGAAGTTTTAGGGTCTTGGATGTTTTAGTGAGTTTTGAGATTTATTTTGGGGGGGATTTTTCCCCCTGCTTTCCCCCTCTACTGTAGAATCTTGAATAATTTTCTTTGTTAGTACTTGTATCATAGTTATATGGAGGATACCAAGTAGCAAAAGACATTCCCTAATTTCTAGGCTTCATTTTCATTCAGAAGTAGAATTGTGTGTGAAATTGTTTCTCAGCGTGTTTTCGGATATGATACAGGGATTTCAGTGACCTGGCTTTAGTGAAAAGAGGTATTTAAGGCTTACTCATTCCTTAGTGCTATGCAACCATCTTAGGCAGGATTGATATACCAGAAAGACCAAATCCAAATAGGAAAGTTCATGGGTTTAGTCCCTACATTTTGTTTACAAAAACTACTACACTTGTAGAAATGACCTATTGGTCACCTTTTGGAAGCTCTACATTGTTTTTACTTGTGATTTCTAGCTTTTTTGATGTCTGGATAAGAGGAACTGTGGAAAATGTTTAAAGTCTGCCTTTTTTGAATCTGGTGCTTCCTGCAGAGATAAAAGGCCTCAATTATTTCTTTCACTAAAATGGGAACAGAGGATAGGCAAGGTATGGCAATTTCTGTTGTACCTCCTAAGTAGTCTTCGAGCTTGGCTTATGGGAGATATGATATGTTCAAGCTGGCTACCCATTCTAATGGGTCTAATATTATTATTCTTTACAGTGACAAAGCTCTGGAAACACTGTAATGGCATAAAAAAATCTCAGTTTCCATTTACTGAAAGTTAAAAAATATTTTTATGATTTTATAAGTCTGTTAATTTTCTTAAAATAGCTTAATTCAAGAAATCTATAAGAATGACAATGACTGTAAAAATAGAAATAGAATTATTAATATTTTTATAGATGAATTTATATCCACATGAAGAATCCCATATGAAAAGGGAAGAAATAACCATAAATTTTTCATCTTCAGTGAGAAGGAAGGGTCAATACTAGGTGTGGTAGATCTGTTGGATTTACCTGTTCCTTACTCATGCATTGAATAAGCATTCATGTGTGAGCAATGTGACGATGCTCTGTAATTTACTCTTGGTCCTGAATGTAATAACAAAAAAAGTAAATTAATTTTCCATAATGGATATGATTTGCTTATAGAAAAAATTTCATATAAGGCTATAATCTAAAGTTTGAATTTTGTTTAAAATATTTTAAACTTTTTATTTCTGTTTTTCTTTGAAGGAAAAGGGATTGAGTGCCCCTTGGGAAAAATTTAAATAGCTATATCACGCTTATCATACAGAAATGAAATTTGAATCCTGTGTTAATTGTATTTTTCTT
This sequence comes from Pipra filicauda, assembly GCF_003945595.2. Lineage (NCBI taxonomy): Eukaryota > Metazoa > Chordata > Aves > Passeriformes > Pipridae > Pipra > Pipra filicauda. The sequence continues at coordinate 2,792,006 of NW_024104731.1, forward strand.
AAGAAAGCTTCTCAAGGATTTCCAGGGCGCATTTGGCTACACCATTTGGCACCATTTATATACAAGTTTCCTGTGCTACTTTTGAGCAATGGTGGTGCTTATCTGGGGAGTGTTCTGTTAATACCTCCCCTCCTCCACCAGATTGGTTTTTTTTATTTTTTTTTTTAAATAATTATTAAAATCTCCTTCTTGGCCAAGAGAACCTGAGAGATTTAGTGAACGGCACATTGGTCTTTATTGACATGTATGTGGATTTCGTTGATTTTGTTTGCTTGGCTTTTAGGTTGTTTTGTTTGGTTGGTTTTTTTGTTTTGTTTTTTGGGGTTTTGAGATTTTTGTTTTAGCATCTCTTAAGAAAGGATATTTCCCTTAGGTCCTAGAGGAACTCTCCATGAAATTTTTTAGAGAACCTCTGCCCCTTTAATGTGCATTATCCTGTCTTCTTTTCATGATAATGTCAGAACAAAAGTAAAGCACAACAGTCTTGTGAAAGGGTTATGTGGAATATTACTGCAGAAACCACTTACAAATTAAAACAAAAAGAAAAAAGATTAGTTGTAGTCTGGTTGAAGTTCAGCTTCTGCTTCCCCCTATCTGCACTGTAAGTGCAGTGCACTGGATGTGCCGGTCTGGATATCACATTGCAAAAGAGGGAAAAAACCGAAATGTTGAAGTGGGAATGTCAGAAGGGCATATTAAGTTGAGGTGGTCTTCTCAGGAATTTTTTTAGGAGAGTAATGATCTGAAATGATTCATAGGCTCAGCATATATTCCGATAGGTATTGTAACCTACAGTAAGTCTGTTGGCGTAGCCCATAGACAGTATTGATGAGGCTGCTGAGACATACCCTGGTAGCACATGTGTTTGTCTCCAGATAGCAGAGGCTATAAAGAGCCTCAAGAGTTAAGTCATGTCAAAAATGAACTCTGCTAGCGTTGTAATTTCAGAAAAGTAGCATATGTGTTACTTGCATCAGTTTTTATTGGTTTCGATTTCCAGTGTTCTTTAGAGAATATGACAAGAATCACTACTAGTCTATTTTGATGAATCTGAAATTTTAAAATTTTATCTCAAAGAATGAATAATCCATGGTTCTTCATCTTCTTGTACTAGGTGACTACTGCAGAGCTTACAGTGCATAATGTTTGTGAGGACATTAGCTGTGATCTTAGAGTTGATACCAGCTGCTCATTATGTAGGATGTTCTTCAAGTACAATCCGCAGATGAGATTGAAAACCACTCCTTTTCAGCAGTGGATGTTCTTTATGTCTTAGGGACTTAAATGCATTTTATGCAGAATATGATATAATCTTTCTAAATTTACTTCCACAATAAATATGAATAACCATGTAACTCATTGCCTTTAAGACATAATGCGAGATAATTTTCTTTCATTCTTGCTTATGGTAGGGAAAAAACGTCCCACATTAAATTTGTGGAGTAGAAACCAAGGTACAATAGAAATTTGCCTGCATGGTTTTTTACTTTTTCTTGGTTATTATTATTTTACTAAGTTGTTCAGATACATGATAGCCTGATAGGAAACCAGAGATTCTGAATTCAAATAGAATTAAGATTTTATTAAAATTGTAATAAAAATTTAATGCTTTTAAATTTTTCTTATTACTTTGGATTAATATTTGCAACTTACTCTTACTAAAGTAAGAGAATTGGCAACTTTTTCCTAAATCCAGTGATAACATAGCATCTTTATAAATACCTTTCTAGTGTGACAAGCATTAACCCTTTGAAACACACGCAAGTCTGAATTTGGCTGAGAGCCACAAGGCATTTATCATACATTCTGGAAACAAAAAAAGGAAAGGAAGTATTGTGAGGGTTTTGCAAGCAGTATGTCCCCAGAGATACCACTGTTTCCTTACAAAATGGCTAAGCTGCGTGTGCAGCTAGTTCTGAGAAAAACCAAAGGATACCCTGAGCTCCCTTCCAGCTCATGCTTATCCCACGTGATGGGGATTCAAGCCCACCATCAGCTGTATGCTGGTAAACTGTGCAGTTGGTCATATGTCCCAGCTCTAATATGAAAACAGTACTTTCTGCAGTCTAAAACAAATGTGTCCAAACACCCTTCTTAAGCCACTTCAGTTCAGCTTAGTTATGCTTTTCAAGTTTATGCTGTAAAAGCACAACACTTTGATATGAAATGTTTTAAGAATCTATTTTTACTGCCACAGAGAATTGTGTAAATTCAGAGTCCGGGAGATAATAAAGCTTGTAAAAACCAGGGGATCACACTAGAAATGCCAAATGTTATGGTAATTTTTGTAGAAATATGAAATTCACGTCTGTTTATTTTTGGCATTGTTTATGGTTGTAGGATAAAATTACTTTTTCCTGGAGTAGATGAGCACATGTGCAAGGAGAAGGCTGAAGTCTAATCTATCCAAATAAAATCTTGCAATTTTCAGGAAGATCTAATAAAAGGCAGTAATTGGTTTTTGGGTTGAGGTTACAGTTCTAAGTGGAATGATAAGTCACATTTAAGTGGTTTATCAAAGTGATTGAATATATTTGATAAACTTATATTAATGCACCATAGTTTTATCTTGCTATTTGAGTATGAGTGATCTACTAGGAAGGTATATAAAATACTGTCACAAGTATTTATAAATAACTAAAAGGTTGTAAACTGCCAGTTTGCAGTTGATACAATAAAACTACTTGAAATTGCTTCAACTGTTTAAAATGTTGTTGCTAGTAAACTGACTCCCAGCAGTAAGAATGGTCCAGCTAGCAGGCTTGGTATCAGGCTCCCAGCCGAACTGGTTGGTTACCCGTGCCACGTGCTAATGAGTGATTAACTGATAAACTTCAAAATAAAAGGCGGCAAGACATGACTTAGGATATTTGGTACAAAAGGGCAGCTAATATTTCTTCCGATTTTTGGAGGAGGGAATGTGATTAAGATATACTAAATGGAAATCCATACAAAACCAGTCAAATTGTTAAAATATTCAAATATGCTTAACTGTAACAAGAAAGCACTGTAATGTACTGAAATCAGCAATAGAACAGCTGTGTTTTAAAGGACAGTACTTTGAATGTCACTTGACAATTTGCTTTCAATTAGAAGTAATTTACAGGAAGATGCCCACAAGCTAATCTTTACAGGATAATTAAGTTCCATTTTCTTTACTTTTAATTAAAAAGCAGAAAAGATTTAGCTGATCCATAAAAAATGTTCTGTTTAAACATTCATCAGACTTCACACTCTTTTTTTTTTTTTATTTGTTGTAGCAGATGTTATCAAAACTGCAGTCTGCTCTGTTTTAAACCCAGTATATTTGGGAAGTGAAACACAAGTTGCAATAGGCGTGTACAGCTGAGGTATGATCATTTAGCTTCTCTGTATTTGAATAGCTCTAAAATGATATCCATAGTCTGGGCTTTAATCTTGCTCCTTCCCTTGCTTGCCGTTGTGGTGAAAGAAAGTGAAAGCAGATGAACAGCTCTGGGGATGCTAATAGTACTTTCCTCTTGCTTTCCTAATGCCATTAAAACCTGAAATCTAAATGCAAAGATGAAACAAGTATCTTTACCATTAAATCTGCATGTTAGCAAAGTTGTCTGCATGCCTCTAGAATTGATAAGTAGATAAAATAAATTCCTTTGCTGATTTCACATTGAATGAAAAAAAAAGAAAAAGTGCAATGTATGCCCAAATGTCTGAACACTCAAATACCTATACCAGAACACGTTAGTGCTGTTTTTAAGGAGGAAAGGTGTACCTGTTTTTCCCAGCTATTCCATCATCATCATCATCTTTGCAGATTTTAAGAAATGAAATTTAGTACTAGATTTTAAATTTGTCCTGTGTACTGTGAGAAATTCTACATATAAAACTGAAGCTCCAATGCTTTTTTAAGAGTGAGATCTAATTATTTATTAATTTACAACCCAGTTACTTCAATGAACCTGCAAAAAGTTATTAACAAGGCCATGATCTTAACAACAATACCTGAATATTTGTATTAAGTCTGAAGTATATTTTTTATGAATGTTTAACTCAGAACTGACCAAATTTCCATAATCACTTTTGAACTGAGAATAAAACCATAGAATCATTATGTTTTATGTTGAAAGGGACCTCCAGAGACCATTTAGTTCAACTTACTGCTCAATCCAGAACCTATTTAGGTAAGGTTCCCAGTCAAGTTTTTTGATATCTCCAAGGTTAGAGATTCTACAACCTCTTTGAGCAACCAGTTCTACAGTTTGACTATCATCACTGTCATCTCTTTTTCCTTCATATTTAATCAAAATTTCCTTTGCTATGTCTCGTGCCTGTTGCCTCTTTTCCTATCTCCGCGCACCTCCGGGGGAAGTGTGACTTTGCTCCTCTGGACCCTCTCATTAGGTATTTGAAAACAGGAGTAAGAACTCTTCCTTAACCTGAACATCCCAGCTCTCTTGGTCTTGTGGCATTCTTGTGGTCATCTAAGAGACTCACTCCAAAACGGTCCATGTCTGTCATGTACCGGAGAGCCCCGGAGTGGATGTGGCACCTAAGATGTGGTCTCACTAGTATTGAATAGAGGGGAATAATCAGCTCAGCCTGCTGTCTAGACTCTTGCTTACATCCAAGGATGTGATTGGCATTTGCTGCTGGAAGAGCTCACTGCTGATTAATGCTTACATAGCAAAGCTGTTTTTCAGTACATTCATCCCCAGCCTGTCCTGGTGCCTGAGATTTGTCTGTCCCAAATGTAGAATTTAGAATTTGCCTTTACTGAACTTCATGCTTTTGACAACCCACTTCTCCAGGTCTTTTCTTAGTAGCAGCCTGGCCTTGTAGTGTGCCTTCGCAGCTCCTATGAATTTAATGCAATTTCAAGCTTGCTGAGGGGCACTCTGTTTTGTTGTTCAAACCATTAATGAAGATATTGACCCCTGAGGGATGCCTTTAAGTGAGGGACTCCAGTTGGATTTTAAATCAACTCTTTAAGGCTAGGGATCTATCCAGTTTTCACTTACTTTATAAGACCAAAACTACAAGCCATATGTTAGGAGGTAGATATCCTTAAAACAGTCAAAAACTTTTGAAAATAAGGTATTTTGTGTGTGGTTTTCCCATAAATTAATACTAGAATTACAATATCCAAATACACTGAATCATTCTGTGTTGCAGTTATTGAATTCTTCTTCGAAATAAAAGCTTCTAAATATTTCAAGGTCTAGATTTGCTCTTAAGTTAGCAGATAGATTAGCAAGAACTTTCTAAGTGGTTATGGATTGATCCACAAGGCCATGCTAAATAGACCATGGTGTGATAAAAAATATGATAGAACAGTTTTTGATGAAGTCAAGAGCAGTCAGCGTTGTCTGTAAAGAATATAGAACCATACTCCCAGAAATCATTTTTAAATTGAGCTTTTTGAGAATTCAATGTTCAGAGCTGTCTTGTTTGGAGAAAGACTCTTACCTTTTTAAGCTGTGCTAGAGTACAGTGACCTGTTTGTACATAGATGCGTTTTTAGCAAACAGTTAATATAAGCTATTCAAATGACTTCAGCTATTGCTTCCTTCAATTTAAACAGGATTTTACAATTACAACTTATAATTTCACTGTACAGAATACATTGTAGCATCATTAAGAGATAGAAGGAAGTAAGAAAGTAATTTGTTTTTGTAATTGGGATGCTTGTGGTTTTTTTATAAATGTCTAAGCATGTTTACTTTTATCAAAAGGCTTATGGAAAAATGCGGATACACTTACATTTTAAAAAGGCTAGAGGACTGTATGGAAATAAATATGAGCATGTGATTGTTCACAGAAGTATCACTTCATATGCAATTAAATAGATGATTTATGCTCACTCGTGGTGTAAAAGTCTTCAGTGATCTAATTGTTTGGGATCCGAGATAAGATAATTGTTAAGATTCCTCTATGGGAAGGAAAATAAATACTTTTAGAGGGTCATTTTTTTTTTCAGGTTGCACCCTGCTTCAAGATTTGCTTTAAAACAGCACACTCCTGAGAAAGACAGTGGTGACCTCTTTCTTTTGGCTGTCAGTTCGTATGGCTATTCACATATGGCACAAATGTCTGTGTGTCCATAGAGTGAACTGAGGAAAGGAACTGTTCCAAGGGAAAACCGGCTTCTCTCTCCATCCCCCATGGTTCAGTTTTAATTCAAATCAATTTCTTTATCTAGTTCACCTGATGGCCACACAAATAGTTGTGCTAATCCAGCAAAGAAGACAGCATGAATGTAAGAGCAAGCAGAAGGGGTAGGGCAGCCTCTTTTGGGAATGCAGCCTGCTGGTGTTGGCATAAGGAGATAATAACACTGCACTGTTAGACAGCTGTTTTAGGATGGAATCATGCCGTGGTACTCAAAAAAATATGCTCTGCTTTGTTTAAAGTAGTAAGTAGTGATATATAATTAGTGTAGCAGGTATGTTAGTTGCTCATTGCTTATACTAATAATGCAAAATGCAGAATACTGTCTGTCTTGAATGAGAGTTTTGTATGAGAGACAGCTGTAACACTTCTTTCCTTATATGCCTTAGAGCCTCTTTACTTATATATACACTTATGTAAGTTAGCTTTCTGTGGACACTTTTCTTAAAGATGTGATTTTTTTTCCTCATGAGTAAAGAATGCCAGCTTGAACTCAGATTAGTTTAAGAAGTTATTTTCTTTAAATATTTGCTTTAGAAAGGTAGAACTACATAGAGCTGAACTGTTAAGTCTTTGTGATACTAGTTCCCTTGGATTGTAAAAACTAATAAATACGATACCGTTGCTTTACTGTGACTGTACAGAAAACTTGGTTATGTTTAGCAATGTAGTAATGTATTTATTCTGCGTTTGCTTACTTTTTAGTAACTGGATAATCATCAGTGCAGCTTAACACTATAAGGGGTTCAGTCTCAAGATGGGAGTCTTGATGAATAATTTGATATATATTCTGGTACTTTAATACTGTGAATATAATTTGGCTTGAAGTGCTCCCAGTAACTTCATTAGTGAAGTTCATATGATTTTCTTTGATGGACAGGGAAAACACGATGATTTGCAAAACTATAAACAAAATAGTAAAACATTTTCCTGCTTTGCACTCAGAAAGGTGAAGACAGTCTATTTTATATTCTAAAACTAAAAGATGTTAAAATTTCAAGGATGTGCCACCAAAATGTCATTTCAAGATGACATTTTAGTGTTATGACTATAGAATAGTTGCCTGAATTTCTGTGCAGAACAACTTTCCTATTTAAAAATATTTTGCTTGGCTTCAGTGATTTGTACTGTGTCTTGTAAATCAAAAAAATTGTCAAATCAAGAAACAAAATATTATTTCAGTTCTTCTTTCAGGTAAATTTCAACTAAACTGTTAAATGCAATTCTTTCATGTTTCTACTGCTTTTCCTCCCACAATCAATTTTAGATCAGATATTTTAGGGTTGTGATGATACATCTGTCTCTCCTGTGTTTCATTATGAAGGGTACATGTGTGCTGAGAAAAAAAAATGAAATTATTACTCGTAACTTTTCATCTTTTTGTTAAATATACTTTGTGCAGTATTTTTAAATTATGGTACAAATTGTCTGAAAGCATTACTTGTGTACTTTAGAGAGAAGGGAGGAAAGGGTGCTAATGGAGTTCAGACAAGCAGTAATTAGCTAAGCCAATAAATAGGATAATTTCATAAATGAGTTATAGCAGGAAGGAGTAAGTTGCATAATAAATAATTTAGGGATTTTGGTACTTAAATTATGAACAGAAAACCAAGGTGTAGGTAGGGGAAAATGTCTCAGAAGAAATGTTGTGTTTAGTTTCATATTAGCTGTAATATGACATTAAATGATAATAACTAGTATTATTTAGTAGTTAATATACCCATGTATCTGAGAGTATTAAGGTATCCTAAAAATTGTATTTCACAAACCCAAATATAGTTTGGGTTTGTGTTAATCTTAAACATTGAGAAATGTGCAGATTTGATGTGTAGTAGACATTTAGTGAGTCTGTGAGAATTCAGAAGGCTGAGGAGGGACTGGAAAGATTTTACAGTAATAGTTCTCTCTTTTGTGTAATATTCAACCATCTCAGATTTGCTTTGCTTTAGAAATTTTTTTGAATGCACAAAAGCAGTCAGAAAAATTTTGTATATGTATGGAGAATGGGGAAATGATGTGAAAAAAGGGAAGGAAAGAAGCTATCTGGGGAAGAGAAGTTGTCTGTGTGTAGCTTAAGGAAGTCCAGCATCAGTAATGGAAAGACACAATTGTTTGTGGAAGTTGCAGTTCATTTCTACCTGGTCTACAAACTGTTGCTATTGCTTCTTAAATTTCATTATTCAGTTGCAGCTAAAAATATAACCAAGAATAATTTATTTATTATTGTAGTTACTGCAGTATTTATAGACAAGGAAGGGAAGAGATGCTCCCACAGAGTGTGGTGTATACCTGAATGTGCTGTGGTCATTTTCTTCAAATCTTGTATAATGGGTTGGGCATTTCTAATCCATTATATCTCCTACTGAATGAGTGTCAATCCACTAACTACTCTGAAAAGCTGTTTTGTACAACCAAAATACACAAACGTTTTGGGGAAACGAGTCACCCTGCCTAGTGTTAAACATCTAAAAGGTAAACAAGTATCCAGTTCTCTAAGCTTTCCTTTTTGGGCATTTCCTGGGAACTGCATTTTGATATGATAGTGTAGATATCCAAGAATTAACGTGATATACGTAAATACAATGCATACATGCATATATACCCATTGTAAAGGAAAAGTTACGCCGAAGAATGAATATCTGATCTCAAAGCAGCAATACTCCTGATCTCTTTTTGAATATGAGTGCAAAACCAAATTTATTTATGTAGCACCTTTCATTATCATAAAAAATCTTGAGGCCTCATATAAGACAATAAAATAAATAAGAAATATAAAACAAAGTCCCCAGGATTCTTAAATGGGAAAGAAATTCAAAGGAGAGGTGATATATTCATACCTTGCAACTCTCTAGAGGGAAAAAATATTAAAAGGTGAAATTAAATAGATTTTAGGAAAGAAAGGCGTCTCAGAACTTTGGTGCATTCCCTTCAGAAGCCTTCCTGTGGAGTTATAAAATTTGTAAATACTGAGTGGTACCTAAATGATAACCATTAGAATTTGACCCTCGCTTGAATTCATATACCTGAATGCTTTAAAATTCACCAGAAGGGAATGTCTAAAGTCACTGTTACTTTTAGACTTACCCTTCAAGAAACACAAGGGGAATATAATATGATGTAATATGATGACAGTAGCCACCAAGTACAGTTGGGGGACGAGGGCAAGACTGAACTTAAAACCCAAATCCCCCAAGTTCTTTTGGAGAATAGTTATTTGAAAATGAAACTAAGATCATTCATCTCCAGTTCTAAATCAAAACCCAGCAGAGAGTGCCCCTGTCCAAGCCATGGACTGCCTGCTTTTCCAGGAGTGTGCTGTGGGGAGATGGTGTCAAAGGCTTTGCTGAAGTCCAGACAGACCACATCCACAGCCTTCCCCTCATCCACCAGGCAATGGATTCACTATGTTAGATTTAAAATGAAACTTAAGCAAATATGTCAAAGGAACCTAAAAAGGAAACCAGCCTCCTTCTTCCCCAGGAAGTCTGAATCTGACATGTTTGTGCCTATGAGAGAAGAATACTACTTCTGTTGTTTTTACTACAGATAGCTTAGTCTAAGCTCAAAACAGTCTCTAAAGTGCTGTGGCCTATTAGCTAAGACGCAAATATATGCAATATTTGGTATTAATACTTACTATTGTATTACAACATTAGGCTCTCAGCCTGTCTTCATAGGAGACCATAGATCCAGCCTGCTTGGAATACTTGCTGCCTACCTTATACTTACTAGAATAGCTGTAGGTTTTATTTAGGTTCCATTTTCATCAACAGCAGAAAATCTAAGCTGATTCTCAGAAGTGAAGCCATACCTGCTAAACAGGTTATGAACATGCTTTTCTTTTCGCAACAGTCAAGCTTGACTATAAAAGCTTTCACTCAAGGTCATCTCTGCTGCTTTTTAGCTTGTGAACTGAGCCAGTATGCCCTTCATACTGGCCCGGTTCATAGGCAAGTGGTAACTTCAGTGATCTGGTCTGAAGCCTCAGTAAGTACCTTCACTTCCTGGTGTCGTTCTGATATAGAATTTTTCATTCTCTGAAGTATACAGTTAGGAAGATTTGCTGCTCTACAGAAGCTGTGTTTTATTCTCAGTAACACATTCTGGTATATTTTCTTAGAGTTAAATTTAGAAACTTCTAATGGGATGAAAAACACTATGCATATTGGCTATCTGTGGAAAAGAGTTACCGTCATCTTTGAAGTGGAGGATCAGAAACAAAGTTTGGGCTTGAAATTTTATGTAGATCACTTACTACATGAGAAAGTTAGCGCTGATAGCCCTTTTGGAAGAATATATTTGGTGACTAGAATCTTGTGACTGTTTGAGATTTTCATCAGTCATCAGCATCGGTACATTGTCTTTTAAAGCTAGTTTAAACCAGGTCATATGAAGGAAACAGATTAGTTAATTCCTTGTACTGAAGATGTATGTTCTGTAGTATTTATGGTTGAAAATAAAACTTCTATTACTAGAGCCAACATTTTTATTTTAATATCTAAGCAAGATCTAGAGAAAATAGTGCTTTACAGTCTCCTCATACTTTAAACTTGAACTGTGAACTATTTCTCCTGGTTTGAGTTTCACATCTAAAGTTTGACTTATCTTTAGGACATACATGTAATTTATAAGTTTTCAGACAAAAATAAAATGCAATGAACCTGTACCTAGAAAATGGAAATCACAGTCAAGTGGCAACAGACAATTGTTTTGGGGCAAGGAGAATTAGTTCTACTAAGTGGTATTTTTAATGGTAAATCTAGAAAATGTTAGGTTTTGGCATAGTGATGTTTTATTAATGAGATGTTTTTCTGCTTTTTTACAAGGCTTGTAGTGGGTGACAATTTCACCTTGTACTGCATGCTAAAATTTGCAAACAAGCAATGAAGGGTTTTTTCACTGTTCATCTGGTTGTTAAGTTAAAAAATGAGGCATAATGTTTAAATGTTTACTTTTTAAAAAAAAAAAAAGCTGATTTTCCTCAACATATACCATGTACTTTAGTACCTGTTGATAAAATAAAATTCTGTTCTGCAAAGGACAGAATAATTGTTAAATATTAAGTAAAGCGAATATGAATTACTCAAATTAGTCATACGTATTGAAAATTAGCAAAAGGAACCATAATTCTAAACTAGACTATTTTTTTGCCTCATTTTGTATCTAGTGAAGTACTGAATTCAGTTACTCTGGGCCCGGATGGATGCAACTGATAGCAGAATCTTATCAAAGTACCATTGCTTGTTCTCTCTATTAAATGCACTCTTGATTAACTGCATCTGAAGAAATAAAGGCCAGGATCAAAATCACTCCTGAAATGGCTGTGGTTTGCTTCTAGTTTCACCTGGCCATGCATTTATAATTAGCAGACATTTTGCATTTATTATGTTTTGTATTAGGATTTTATTATACTTACTTCTCTAGTTAAAATTAAAACTTTGATCACTTTTTTCTGAAAGCAAAGTTTCATGAAAAGGCCCAAAGGCTTGAGTTAGGAGCAGTTATGGCTTTTGTTTCTAGCTTAATTGTAACTTAGTTGATTAGCGAGTACTATGTGACAGGCAGCAAATTTCCATAGGTTGATGTTGTAGGGCTTACATCTCAAAGGCATTGACCCAGAGGGCTAGTACCTGACTGCTTCCTCTGACAGCATTTATAGACAAGCTTTATTATAGATTAGGACTCTTCACATTCAGAGCTTAACAAGCAGCTGTAGGCCTAATTGTCAAGATGAGCAGGGACAAGGGACAACGGTTTGTTGTTGTCAGCAGTGACCCCTGTCCTTTCACAAGCAGTGGCCAAAATGCAATTTATGCGTTGTTCTTAAAAGCTGTGTCCAGTTCTCATGGTGTTTTCTCTGTTTCTGACTTTCATGAATGAATTGGAATTTTCTCTAGGATGTTCGAAGACTGTTGTGTTCTGTCAGAAGAGATAATGAAGAGCTTTTATATTAATGGTGAAACAATGATTCTGACAAACTTGCTTTTATGCAAGTTTGATATGATAAAATGATCATATCTGCAAATTGAGTAAACTCTGATGAATGAAATTTTAAATGAAATTTTAACAGGTGAAGCTTGCTGTCCTGTTCCAGGACAGTTGAACAATCAGCCAGAAATGTGTGATGCATCATCATGTGACTTTATTATTGGTTTGGGTTACTATTGGTTGAAATCTTTCCGGATGTCCATCTTTGTTTATTCTTACTCTGATATAAACACAATATTTGTTAACAGCATCAGGAGTAAATGAAAATACTTCATCTGTTTCAGTTGTTGTTAGGTCTGGTTGTAATAAATATGAGTAATTACAGTTGTGTGATTCAGCACACATGTTAAAACTTCAGAAATATCACTCAAGCATAAACACACTACCTACTATTTCTGAGATTGTTGAATTAACATATCCTTGGGAAATATCCATTTTTCTTACTTACCTGTAATTTATAGATTTTAGTGTATCCTGTTCCTATTACATGCTATTTTCTAGGTCTTTGCATTTCTGTAATAGGTTATCCAGAGTCAAAGTGATTACAAGCATTAATTGACCAAAGGTTGCTATGTGGCTGTGGGATTGGTAAGGGTTCCATTTGTGAAGTGAAACCATCAGTTAGTAAAAGAGTTGTTTACAGGGAGGTTGCAAGCACAGATATGGCTCCAGGTGCGTTCCTTCTATGAAGCCTTCTCCCTTTCAATATCTTCTGTGCTTGCCAAGTTTCTGGCAGATTAGCACCTCATTCTTTTTATTTTTTATTTTTTATTTTTTTTTATAATTTTCAGCATTTACAGTGTGGTACAAATAATATCAGTAGATGGTTTCTTTTAAGGACTGAAGCACTGTAGATGTCAAGTACAGAGGTGTCAGAGTTTTTAAAATGTAGGTATCTGCCTTAGCAGGTTACTCTGAGTCCCTGTGTGAAGTATTTTGGGCCACTTCTTCCCTCTAGTCTGCAGAAGACCTGTGTTCCTTCAGAGGATGAATTACTCTCACACTGAGTTTGGAGAAAGATGGGGTACAAAACCATTTCTGAGCTCCATGGCGGTGTCATGAGGCTTGAGGCAGGTGCCACACACTATGCCTTTACTCCTTGGAGGACCAGGCTGAGATAAGTGTCTAAACTGAATGTATCTGCCCTCTATCAATTGACTACACTAATCGGGAGACGAGAATAGTTTTTGCTGGAAGTCTTTGGGTCCCATTACACTTCCAGTCTTGGCTAAAATTTGGTCACCCAAGAAGCTGGAATAATTTTCCTTTTGATAACATGGCCTCTTTGGTATGTTCTTGAAATAGAAGGTCAGTGAAACTAAAGCATTGTTTTACGTTAGTAGACTTTTTCTACTATTCCACCACAGCAACTGTGTTATACTGCGTTTTACACTTCATGCTTTGTTTATCTGCCTTCAGTAAATGATTTCCCTGGGCAATATCTTATCCTTACATCGTATTTCTGGTATCTCAGTAGCATATGTTGTACCCACTGGAGCACACTCAGTAGTAATATCTTCATGATGCCTTCTAATGTCTTGTCATCATATTGTACATCCATCTTGTGCTTAAAGATAAACAGATAGAATTGCTATAATCCAAAGAGCACAGTCACAGCTCTTGTTCTGTGTGAGAGTAACTCTAAGAACACTGGCTTTCTGTGTCTCTGAAGACCTTATTACTAAATCCTATGAGCTTTGGATCAATAATACTTATTTACACCAAGAATTCTGCTTTGACTCTGTAAGGTCATGTAGGATTGATAGTAACTTACAGCTGATTTTTTCAAAAGTGTAATAAGCTGTATTCCCCTGTCTAGTGAGGTTATTGTGGAGAACACTTACTGTTTAAAGGAGGGTGAATTATAACCGAAGTATTTCAACTAACAAATAATTCCATGATTTAGAAATCCAAGCTAAGTGTCCTGGCTCCAGAAGACTTGTCCTAAAACACACTACAATAAAGAGTAAAAGATACTGCAGAATTTTCTGTTGATGTCAGTGAGAACTTATTTCTTGTCTTTTGCTTTTCTTTAAACTTATGTAGTCCTGAAAAAATGTTATGTGACTGAAAGCAGAAAATAGGCTCCTACAGTATTGCTTTATAAGCAACAGATTAACAACTAATACAGAGTATGTTTAACAACTAGAATTAAGTAGAATTTTTATGGAAAATTATATATGTAAGGTTTTCATGTAATGGAACAGGTATAAGTTACTGAGTCACTGCAGCTGCAAAGCATCATGTGATAACACAGATCAAGAAAAGTGTTATTTAAAAGTGAAACCCTAACGTCACTAGTTACCTCTGCAATAAAGTGTTAGATTCCCAGAAGTGAGACCTATCCGTTGAAATAGAGCCTTGACAGATAAAAGATTGTCTCAAAGCATAGATACAAATTTAGATGAATGTCATTACTGTGTATCCAAGCTTCAGTGTTGAATTAAAAGCTGCAGTTGTTTGGCTGAAGAGGTAAGAAAACTTAAATAGTCATGTACTGACCAACACAGTTCCATAGGCATTTTGTATGCATGTTCCGAAGAGGTGAACCATCTGCTATATATAGTACTTTATACTATATATATTTCAAACTTTAATACCTGGTTGAAGATTTATGTTGTAGCAAATAAAATAAGGCAAAATCAGTTCAAACACTAATTGTGTGCCCGTTTATGTAAAAAAGATACATATGGGTTCATTAAGATTAATACTAATAAGCCAGTTTTGTGTAGGTAAGCAGTGACTAGAAATGTATTGTAGAAGTGAATTATAACATTTAATCTCTGGTCCTGAGAAGTTCTGACTTTCACACCTATGAATATCTTTTGATAATTAATTAATTGCTCATGTAGATGATGAATTAAAGCTTAACGTTTCCAGTGAAAAGCCCAGGGGCTTCAGTCAGAGAAGTCTGATTATAAGAGGAGTTTGTGAGAATTGCACTTTATAGTATTTTTTATTTATTTGTGAGTTAGGACAGATGAATAATTCATCCATCATTTGAACACGAATGATAGAGTTCTGATGGTTAGATCTCTTAAGTTTTTCTAAAAAGTTTTTTGTAATATTATTAATTACAGTAGGAAAGCACATAGGAATGAAATGCATAGGTCTTGGGTTTTAAGTTTATCGTTCTATTTGATGGAGTAGTAGGCATTATTATTCTGATATCAAAAAAACCCAACATTTCAACACTATAAATAATAATACACTGAAAGTCAGATTTCCTTGGAGACAGGAGACACCATAGATGTATGACCCTTAGTTCACAATTCTTTTTCCTTCTTGCTTGAATTCAACTTCCTGCACAGTCTAGATTGTCACTTCCTGGCATGTTGGTTGTAAATGGAAGTATTTCAAGTCATCTAGTGAATATGCTTCAACAGAATAAATATGGGTGGTTTGTATTTGTTCACATAAGACTGTCCTCTTCAAAAACTGTTGTGGTATGGCTGAATGAAATTGGGGCTGCTAGAAGCTGCTAGCTGATATGAGACGTTTCCTCAATTAGGTTCTTAAATAGCTTGTTGCGAAAATAGAGGATTTATTTAGTAAGGTAGATACTTTAAAGCAATGGTTTCTTCAGCAAAAAGTGGCTTATTGGATATTTCAGGAGTGGTGCAACACTTATGCAGAACTGTGTATGCCCTCCCTTACAAAGTGCCTGATGTCCACTCTAAACACAGGTAAGCTGCTAACAGTTTGTTTTCGTTTTCTTGTCTTCTTGATGACCAATGAAATCACACTGGATATAGAATCTTTCCTATAACATTCTAAGACATTTGTTTGCATTAGGAGGTTATGTGATTCAAAGCGTAGAAGGTGGCTTGACAAAGTAAATTACAGTTTATAAATTACAGTAGATTACAGACTTTACTGTCTTGAATAAACAAGAAATAAATTAACTTCTATTGTTTTCAGGTAGAAAACTATTTTTTTTATACAAAGAAAAGCACTTGCAGTGGTTTAGAGGATAGTGCTAGAAATTTGGCTAAAGTAATATTGGTTCATTTTCACTGGGAAAACTGTTATGTAGTACAGTGCCCAAATTCTGCTGTGAGGTAAACCACAAAACGTTTATCCTTTGAAGATTAAAAGACTTACTTGAACAATTTCTGGAGGGTAGGGTTGGTTTTTCTGTTTGCTTTTTAACCCTGTGATCACAAAGAATCCAGATCTGACTCAGAACAGTAAGCAGTTAAACTTAGTGGTTAAACCCCACGCTTCCTCTATTAACAGTGAACAGGATGCCCCTTTTCACCTTTAGGATGAATTAGAACTGTTAATACTGTGATTTGTATATTATGGTTTATTTCCATATTTCCAAAGATTTTTGAATTATTCCAGTTTCCAAAAGTAGTCTAAAAATGTGTAAACTTTCTTAGAATCAGTTTAGTCTCTTCCCTTGAGTAATGCTACTACCTTGAAATAGTATCCCACAGAAGTCAGTATGACATCAAGCAATATTGGTTATGCCATAGTGACTATTTTACACTTTAATAACCTTCTTTTTTTATGAGAAAGATCTGCTAAATAATCAGTACAAAATGGAAGAAAAAAGGCAGGGGAAATGAGGGAAAGAAAATTTGAAAACCTTCTGCCAAAAGAGACAAGGATGATTAGTATCTCACAAGGCTTTATCATATAGTTCTTAATGCCTATTCAGCAGGGATTTATTTACTTCAGAGACCTGTTTCCCTTTGCTGTAGCACGGGGACTACCTTCATCATAGTCATATTTGTCATTGTTGAAATGAGTAGAAACATGAGTATAGGTAGGCACTGATTTACTTTTGGACTTCTTGTCTGTGATTTTGGTGACTGTCAATTTGTAGTGGGTTGACCCTGGCTGGACGCCAAGTACCCACCAAAGCTGCTCTCTCATTCCCCTCTGCAACTGGACAGAGGAGAGAAAATGTAATGAAAGGTTCATGAGTTTGAGATAAGGACTGGGAAAGATCACTCACCGATTACTGTCATGGGCAAAACAGACTCAAAGTGGGGGTATTAATTAAATTTATTACCAACAGAATCAGAGGAGGATAATGGCGAGTAAAATAAATCTTAAAAACACCTTTGCCTCACCCCTCCCTCCTTCCCAAGTTCTACCTCCTCCTCCCCAGTGGCACAGGGAGATGGGAATGGGGGTCATGGTCAGTTCATCCCAGGTGGTTTCTGCCACTGCTGAGAGAGAGGAGTCCTTCCCTTGCTCCAGTGTGGGGTCCCTCCAACAGAAGACAGCTCTCCATGAACTTCCATGTGCATCCATCCCATGGGCAACAGTTCTCCCTGAAATGGTGCCATGTGGATCACTTACCCATCACTGTGGGGTGCAGTCTTTCAGGCAAAGGCTACTCCAGCATGGGTCCCCCATGGCGCCACAATTCTTTCCAGGAAAACCTCCTCCTGTGTGGGCTCCTCTCCCCATGGGTCAGCAGGTCCCTGCCAGGCCTCTGTTCCAACGTGGATCTCCCATGGGGTCACAACCCCTTTCAGGCATCCACCTGCTCCAGTGTGGGTCTCCTCCACAGGATGCAGGTGGATCTCTGCACCCCTGTGGACCTCCATGGGCTTCAGGGACACAGCTGCTTCACCGTAGTCTGCACCATGGGATGCAGAACCTCAGCTCCAGTGCCTGGAGCACGTGCTCCCCCTCCTCCACTGACCTTTGTGTTTGCAGAGTTGCTCTTTTCTGGTTGCAATTTCATCTGTGCAATGATTCTTTTTCCTTCCTAAATATGTTGTCACAGAAGCATTACTATCATTTCTAATTGACTCAGCCTTGACCAGGGAGGTCCATCCTTATGATGGGAACAGTTCCAGGCGTGGAGAAAAACCTACAGCAATTGAAGGATTTTATTATATGGACCTTACAGTTATTATATGGACTTTACTGTTATTATGTGGTTTCATTGTATTCACACTACACAGTGCACAGCCTGGACATGCCCAGGCTTGCCATGAGTTTGCCTGCTCCCTGCTTCCCCCGCTCCTCCCCCTTTTGCCCTTGTCCCTATCCTGGTTTGTTCCCCCGCTTGTCTGTCTCATAATAAATGAGACGCTTGAATAAAGGATTCTACTTGCACCCTCCCTCGTGTCCTGGACCCGTGCTGTGCCACGGTCCGATCCCCCCTTCGGACCACGGCACATCCTGGAGCCGGCTGGCATTGGCTCTGTCAGACATGGGGGAAGCTTCTGGCACCTTCTCACAGAAGCCACTCTGCATCCCACCTGCTACCAAAACCTGACCACACAAACCCAATACACAACCACAGTCAGCAAGGAGAGGTTTGTATTGTCCATTTTCAAACTAAAACCTTGACACACCAGAGGCTTATCTGTGCTTACATACTCGAAAAGTAACTACCTGAATGTACGTTATTTACGTTTTGACTCCCATTACTTGTATATTAAACCAAGCTTTTATTTCAAGGAAGTTGATGAAAGTCTTGTATTCTTTACAAGAAGATGATTTTAGTCTGGAGTTTTCAGGTTAATTAGTGGTCACATTGATGAGCCTGCAGTTTTCTTTTGAAAAGTCATTTAGATTGACAGCAGATTTCCCCTCTGGATGATTCTGAGGCCAGAATGGATTCTTGATGCCAATTTGAGTATATCAGTGTATATTTTTAGTTTCCATTCATTTTAAATAGCCATGTTTAACACTGATCACATCAAGAAGTGCAAATGTTCTCTTCCAGCCTTTTTCAAGGAGAAGGGATCTTGATAATTAGGATAAACACCAGATATTTTTATTGCTCTGGTGATTTTCACTGGAAGTAAGATAGTGAAACTATGTCTTTGCTATACTCGCTAGTTTTTGTATTTTTTAATACCTTCTAGACTGGGTGTAGAAATTACTTCGAATGCTGGCACTAGCACTGCCAATTAGAAGATCTCAAACAAAATTTGTTTTGTATAAAATTGTATTGAAAATCATCAAACCTTTTGAAAAATTTCCCTCTTCTTCACAACCCCATCCCTGCCACCCCCAGGAGTTAGTCTTTTGTAAACATTTTATAGAAAACTCAGTTATTAAAAGCATAGAAGTGGTTTTCTTTAGTTAAGTCTCATGTAAGGACATAGTAGTACTTAGCTACATAATTTTCCAAGATATTTAAAAACCAATCTGATCTCCTTTTTACTGTTTAGTTCAAAGAAGATATTTCTAAGAATTTCTCATGTTGCAATTCCTACTCTATAGCTTTGTGTCAGTCAAATAATAGGGCTTAATTTTAAAATACTTGTTTCTGATGCATTTTTCTCAAAATATATATGAAGTTAATCTTTTTTCTGTGCTATTAGTATTATTCATTTCATCTTACCTTTCATGTAACTATTTTGACGAAATCATTCATAAAAATGTGTTGGTGTTACATGTCTTTGTCCGTGAAGAATAAGTTATGCATGATTTTGAAGCCAACTATCAAAGTTTGAGTCTTCTAGAGTAGTAGATTACGCCAGTAATAACCAGAGCAAAGAGATCACCAACAATAAAAGCATTAGAAAACAAGTTTCCTAAAGAATATAAATTAAAATAATTTATTTTTCATTACATTAATAAAAATTATTAATCAATGGATCTACAACACAGCATAGATTTGTTCTATCCAGTGTGAGTTCCAAAAGAGTATTGTGTGAATTTGAGCCTAACAAATGATATTTTCTCGGTACTAGTCTTGCATGTAGATGGTCATAAATCAGCTATAGTGGTCTAGACCAAAGTGCCCCCTTCCTGGTAGTGCCAAGCAACTGTAGGCTCTTCTGCCTTACTATGTTCTTGGCTCTGAGGCTCAAATGAAATGTGGCATATTTATGTTTGTATCTTAAAATTGGAAGGCTGTGCCCCACAAAATGTTCTAGGCACAAAGGTTTACGAATGTCATGATGGACACCTGAAAAACACGTGAGGGACAGAGCACCGTGAGAGAGTCTGGCAACAGGGAAGAAAGCATGCTTTTCTTTTTTGAAGACTGCTTCAAATTGCTCTTCACAAACTTTCCCCCTCGCCCTGTTGCTTTCTTTACCTGTTGTGGTGAAGGCACAAATATGTTGGTTTGTATTGTGTAGTACTCCCTGAAATTTGATGTTGCTTGCCAGAGAAAACTGGAAGGATATCTGAGGACATTAACTGGCAACAGAGTAACCTTTAAGGATATTTCAAGCCTGGATATTGATAATGAGAAAAAAATCTTGTTCTGAGTGTTTCTTTTGCTGGGACATCAAGAAAACCCTCAAAAGGGTACATGAAAAGCAGCCTTGGTACATAAGGGTACATAAAAAGCAGCCTTGTGCTAAATAAATAGCAATTACATGTTGGTAGTGACATGATAACAATAGTTTCTCCAGTAATATTGACATAATAATCTAATATTATTGATAATCATAATATATAAATTGACTGTAAAATATTTTAAATTAAAGCATGTTGAACCACTGTATTTGATGGCAGTTGAGTGATAATGATGGCAGAGGAGAAGAGGAGGAGAAAGAGAAGAGTAAGAGAAAAATATTAACCAGTCAAAATGAACATCAGCTTCAGCCTGCCATTCCATGGTCTGGTTTTCTTATGCTGCAAATCTTTTTACATAGTTTCAAGTTCTTTACCATGAAGTGGGGAGAGAAACCACAGTTCCTCTTCTCAATCTTCACCCGTAGGAGTAACAATATATTGTAGTGCATGGTAGCATTTCATATTATTGCAGACTGTAATGTTTCATACTTCTATTTTTTAGTAACATCTCTTCTATAAACATGTCCATCTTGAAAATGTAATTATTTTTGGAACAATTACTGTTACCATATGGCATGACACTGTTATTTAGCCTGTGAAAAGCAGTGTGCTGAGCCGTTTCTAGTGTTTCCTTCTGTATTATTAACCATGGCTGACCATTTTTATTAATATTGCTATTATATTTTGTACTTTGATTCCAAACCTTTTCTTATAAAACCAGTCTTGAAATTGACACTGTTTAATAGTAGAACTCACTTGAGTTGGTTGTCTCTGTGTCTGAAATGAATAACATCCACTTTAACCCCTAGTTTAGGCCTGGATACTTGTACTGCAAGTGTCATGGTTTCCCTCTCTTTTTTCAGAACTCTCTGAGGTGTGACAGTCTCATGTAATGTTTGCTGTCTTCTTCCTTTTTGATCCCTATGAAGCAGAAACTAGATGCAGAATTTGTGCTATATTCATTTCTACTCATCTCACTACCAGTAGATGTAAGGAAAAACAGGGGAGGGTACTCAAAGGATCAAACAGTGAGATATCTGAGTAACTCTTAGACTGTAGTATGTGAGAAAAATTAAATTGTAAGAACACTTGCTTTTTAGTAAGGTGATAATTTAAAAGGTCATGACAAGTGGCTCTAGTATTTGAAGGTATAAACATCTAAAAAAATGTAATATCTTTAGAAGAGTTATAATGAAGAGGAATGGATTGAAACCAAAAAGGAATACTTCATTGAACATTAGGAAAAATGCTATAGTGGCTTCTTTTCCATTAAGGAATAATTGTTATAAGGAAGATGTGTAAAAGCAGCATCTTCATCTTCAAAACTGAAATGGGCAAAATATGATAACAGTACCAGAGGTTCAGTTCTGTGTTTCCAGGTCAGCAGTGGCATGGAATGATTTGCTTCCTGCAGACCTAGTTCAGTGGTACCAAATTCACTAAGCATTATTCTTTTATGAATACAGTGTGCAACATTAAGCAAAATACTCCAGTGGATTTTGCATGATTGCTAAACGTACTGTACCATGTGCTTGTGTGTGTATTAAGAA
The DNA here is from genome assembly GCF_003945595.2 of Pipra filicauda. Taxonomy (NCBI): domain Eukaryota; kingdom Metazoa; phylum Chordata; class Aves; order Passeriformes; family Pipridae; genus Pipra; species Pipra filicauda. Next base: position 2,813,923 of record NW_024104731.1, read on the forward strand.
TGTCTTGTGAAGAGTGTCAGTGCAATTTTTCACGAGTTTAACATAGAACACCAGCAGACAGAAGAAATGCAACTATAGCATAAAACCTAAAGGGAAGATGGAGTGAAGAGCTTGTCTAACATACAGTCAAACCTTCCAGGACCCAAATGCAGGCAGTGTTGATTGCAGTCATGGATCCATTGGAACTATTGCCTCACTGCTACAAATAGTCTGTGTCTAGTTAAAATCTCACTAGAGCACTTGTTCTTGACTTGATAGTTATGGGGGAATTCAAGGATATTCTTATGTTTGTTGCCTTTATGTCTGTTTGATGCTGCAGTTGGATGTGCTAGTACACTAGAGAGGGCTCTGTCTGGCTCCTGATGAGGTAGTATAAGAAAATGTGCAACATCTCCTGATATTAATACTGAATCATAGAATGCTTGAGGTTGGAAGAGACCTCTAGAAGCCATCTTGTCCAACCCCCTGTTCAGACAGGGTCACTCAGATCAGAGAGATGTGTTAGTAGCTATGGCAAGAGATTTTAAAAAAGGGCAATTATTTACTGAAAATACTTTGGCAAATATGATTTTTTTCATTAAGGGGAACTACATTTGGCAAGAAGTCTGTTGGGGAAAAGAGTTTCAATTTATTTTTGTGGATTAGTCCTTTAGTCATATTTTGACATTATTTCATGATAAACCAATAGCAGTGTTACATAATTGTCACTGCTCTTATTTGCTTCATAAAATGACATAGTGTGATAGTAGCTAGAAATGTTTTAACATGTTAATACAGACAAGAAACATTATGATGTAAGAACACTGAGATGTTTCCATAAATATTAAATACTACATGTAAGGATTTAAAATACAAAATGATAAAATTCAATACTAAAATTTATTAGCAGTGATCAACGCTGCCTCCGTACAATTCTAAACATCCACTGGTCAGACTATGTGACCAATACATCTGTTCTAGAGCAAGCAGCTATCACAAGTATCGAGGCCATGCTGATGAGAACACAGCTGCGTTGGGCAGGTCATGTCTCCAGGATGAAGGACCACTGCCTCCCTAAGATCTTGCTTTACGGTGAACTTGCCACTGGCTGCCGCATGAGAGGAGCCCCGAAGAAAAGATACAAGGACTCCCTGAAACAACATCTCAGCCTCGGCCATATTGATCACCATAACTGGTCTACTCTGGCCTCCAATCGGGAGGCCTGGAGACACACCATCTATAACGCAGCTGTCTCCTTTGAGAACACACGCAGGATCACCCTCGAGGAAAAAAGGCAACGCAGAAAGAACCGTGTATTGCAGAATACACCATCTAAGGAGTCTTTCTGCTGTGCCTTTTGCAATCGGATTTGTCTGTCACGTATTGGCCTCATAAGCCACCAGCGTGCCTGCAGCAAATGTGGATAGAGCCTTCCCAAATCTTCGCTCGCGAAGCCTAGCCATGATCAAACTTTTCAAGTGAGTAAGTTTACTGAGAAGACTCAACCTGGAATAAGATTGGCATATAAAACAAGATATGAGGAAGGTTGAAAGTATAGGTGAAAAAATATTTTCAGAACTTATTCAATGAAAAAGAAAGAAGGGATGGATTACCAACTCATCATTGCCAAAGCATCCAGTGGCCTAATTTGTAGGAGTTGTATTATTCCATAAGTTGGTTCAGCAAAACAACAATCATGATAAGAGGAGAGGAAAATGAATTCTTGTTTTGATTTCATGCTTATTGCTTTGAGATTTGCATAGCCTCATAATAACACTTACCAGCCATCTGGTTTCCAGAGGAATAAAACTTATTTTTTCTTACTGAAAAGGCTAGGACATAACATGCACCATTTAAAAGCTCATTGTCTGGAAATGACATAATGACTTTGTGTTTTCAAATTATTAATTAGTGATTAACTCAGAAAACCAGCAGGTTATGCCAACTCTAGGGGACGTACAATGTATTTTGTGCAATCTCACAGTTCCTGTCAGTGAGGAATCAAATTAAAGTAGTTAAAAGGTGAGCAGGGATATTAAAGAACTCCAGTGCTTTGCAACATGCACTTCTAGTTTATTTTAAAAGATATAGTTTGCTTATTTATATTTTAGAGTTTATATACATGATCTATACATGTTTTTATTTTTCAATAAATCCTATCATATATGTGACCTGTATTATGCTGCCATTATACTACATATTCCTGAGATGTGATGATAGAAGTCAGAGTTTCTTCATGGTGTCTGTAAGGTGTACATGTTGGTGAAGCACAGGTTAATAGTCCATTATATTTTCAATTAACATAATGAATGCTGTTATACTGATATTCTTTGAAGAATCTTAAAACCAAACAAACAACAGAACACATTTCACCCTTATGGTGCATCATTGTAAACTACACCAACTGTTACTGTAACTAATCATAATCGACAGTGTAGTGGACAAAATGAGATGTGAATAGCCACAGAAAAGAAACTATGCATTAACATTTCTTTGCAGTGGGGCTTCAGATTTTTCCTTTAACTGTGTCATTGTGGTATGCATCAGTTTAGGTGTGCTGACTTTTTATTGAGGTCTAACCCAAACTGGCACTGAATTCTGCATACAATCTCGGTAGCTTTGATCATGTTACTAGAATTTGAATTTGGACTGTCTTTCAGGGGCTCATTTTTCTGCAGTGTTCTCTGTTTCACTTATATTAGAAAGACAGGGGGAAAGAAAAGAAATAGTAATTTGAAGAGAAATAGTAACCTGAGAGAGAAGTCACAAGTTCCCTACCAGTTTTTGGATCTGAAAAGTCCAGATTCTTTTTTTTTTGCTTTTTGATTTAATTGCATGATGATGTACAGAGATGAGAGGCTAGTTCCCATCTGAGAAAATGATGAACAGGAATATTCTTCAGCTGCATACAAACTTAGAAAATTTTAAATAAACACAAGAAAAAAGACCTCTTAATTTTATATACCAGTATAGTGTGTCTTTGCTGTGTGAGAAAAATGTGAGTATTTTGTCTTGAAACTGGGGTTGTAAAATTACAGTGAGTAATGAGTATGTATTCCTCTGATCCCTTAATGTACTTGATGTGAGGTTCCTCTTTCATCGTAGCTAACATGCTGGCCATTAAATACACTGCAGCAGCATCATTAGTGGCTTCAAAGTGCTCCTACTTGCATCACATTTTTCCCTCCAGCAGGTGAGTGAGAACAGTGATCAGCAAATACCAGTATGTGTCACTCACTGCTCATGTGATTGCCAGTGAAGTCCCGTGTTTGGAGTAAGGGCAGCATTGGAGTTGGAAGCAGAGCGAACTTTTGCTGCCTTCATGGCTCTGAAAAGCTTTCAGCTCTGAGCCTCACTTGTCCATGGCTAAGATAAAATTCGTCCTATTTGGGGTATGGTGTTTGAAACTGCTTTGCTGTAGCAGTATGTGGTGAAGGAGATAAGCTGTAGAGGAAAGTGTCCTGAGTAATAGGCAGTGTGTTACCTACGTGTTTGAGCCTCTAAATGGTGAGGTTAGGACACGAAAAGAAACTCCTCTTGTTTACCAGTGTCACAGTTTGCTATGACTGGAGGAAAGGATTCACTGAAAATTTCTGGAACCTGAATCCTCAGAGGATTTCCCTGGACTGTTTAGAGCAGCATACCATAGACCTTATATGAGGGGTGTGGACTGGTTGGTGTAGGTGTGTCTATTCTCTGTTCTCTTAAGTTGAGTTAAAAAACCTCCAAACCTTATGGTAGTAAAGTGAAAAGAGAGTCTGAGTATTTTCCTAAAATTTCAGCTTTAAGTTTTATATCCTTTGTTGTAAGATGCAAGATGAGGGATTTTCCTTTATTAGAAAGGTGAATATTAAAACTTAGAATACCTTGCCTATAGAAAACAATATGAACATGTTAAAAAAAGTTCAAAATATCTTATGTATTTTTCTTTTCATATTTCTTTTTATATTTCTTAGATATAAAAATCAATAACTTCTCATAGACATCTGAATCATCAAATAGTTGCATTTTTATTACATAAATGCATATAATTTTATGGAATGTCACAGAATTAAGCCACCTTCTTACACAGTGTAAGAAGATTTAATTTTTTTTTTAAGTCTGTAAGTTTAAACATTTCATCATACTTATCTAGTTGAAACAATTCACTGGAACTGGATAATATTTGCATTGGTGGTAGCTGTGTATTGTGGGGCAAATTATAATGTCAGTATTTCAAATTAGATTTCCAGTAATTTCAAAAATTGTTTTGTAAAAGTTAGCAGAATCATACTGTAAAAAAAACCCCAAACCTGCAAAATATATCATAATTCAGGGAAAAATACTTCAAGGATAACATTTCTGCCCAAGGAAACAGGAAATTTCCCTTCTTAACTCTGTTAAAATTAAGAAAACTACTGATAAATCACCATTGCAAAATTATTCCTAATGTGGAAAGTTATGTAAAAGGATCACAAATTCATCTCTGAGAGCTTTATGTCCAATGTCCTGTTTGCTTTTCAGGCTTTAGTTAAAAATTCCCTTCAGAAAGGTTGATGCACTGTGGTACTCTGGTGGTTCTCTGTTGCTGCTGAAATTTAGTAGGGTGTTGAGTCACAATACTGGTCACCTCTGTCCTTCTCTTTCTCCTCTTGTATCACCAGAAATACCCAGAACAACATCTGCTGTGGAGCATCTGCTGTGAAGCTGTTACGAGCGTAGGTAGAATTAAGATGTGTTTTGGCATGAGCCCCCTACTTGAAAACTGAGGTCTGATACTTAACTGCAAAGGTCTTGGAGCTCATGTTCTGTGCACACTTGCATATTATTTTTTAAAATTAATGTCTCCCTAAGCATTTTCTCAATGGTCACTTTTTCATCATTTCACTTTTATTGATTGGAAATATTCTGGCCTTGGCTCTAAGAGCAGACTGACCATAGGCACTGTCAATTTTGTTGTGGCCCCTAGCATAATGGTAAGAGAAAAAAAGACAAGGGGATAAATGAAAGCGAAGTTCAAAATTAGTGGAACATTTAAAGGTCTTTGAAAAGTTTATATACAAGAACGGTTAATGCTGTCATGTACAGAAGTGCCAAAAGACCTAGCAGTGAAGAATATTAATCTACTTTATTAAAATCAAAGTGTTCGTATTTTTTTCCATAAAGAAATAATTTGAATAAAATTTGACCCTTTTTACAATAGTCTGTGGGTCAAATTGAACCTACTATTAAAATTCTCTAATATCTTTCTTGTATTACCATTTCAAAACTCAATTTAAATATTCACAGAGCTCTTTTTTTAATAAACTTAACAAAATTCAGGTAATTTCCTTCAACTTTCTTGATTGAAGGAAGGCAGTAGGTACAGATACAAAAAGATGTACAGCTACGAGCAAAACCTGAAATCAATTATATATAAGAAATAACATAACACATGGAAAGAAATTAATCAAAAGAAAAAATTTCTGCTATATGATTTTCTTGGTCTACTACCTGCAGGCAAGGAACATAAATGAAAAAAAAAATCAGCATTCTTCTTGCAGATAAGGGGAAAATTAATAAAAATGTTTCCTTCCTACCAGATCCCCTGATGCAACTTATGTTAAAAGTGAATGGCTGCAGGAGGAACTTAGGTGTTTAAAAATAACTCCTTTTTTAATTTTTTTTCTACAGAATTATACTTTTGTGCTTTTTTCTTGTTGTTAAGCTCAGTTATATCAGGTTGGTATAGATTTATAGTGTCCTTAAGAGCATTTCTTCTCCATTCTTTCTAGTAAGTTCATCATTGAATCATGTTCGTGAAGTTTCTCCCAGTTTGAAAGTGAGAAATGGTTCATTCTGCTTGGGTGCCACAATGAAGATGTAAGGAGTTGCTCACAAATTGAAGGAATCTGGACAAAACTTATGAAGTTCAGCCAATTTGCATAACAGCCTGGCGAGGTTCAGTGTGCACAGACAGCATTGCTCTAGAGTAGAACTCAAAACAGAATAGGAATGACAGAAATAACTTAGTAAAGCGAAATAGAAAACTCAAGGGACTGATGAGGGAAGCATTTCAGCAAAAGTGGGAGTGGTTTGTTTGACAAATATTGACCTTAAGAAATTATTTAAGTGTTTTTTTTCTAAACTGATTTCCCAGTTGCTCTTCAGTTACCTACTGCCAGTAGCTTAATTTTAAAGCTATTCCTGCAGTGGTCAGTTTGTCAAGATTAGGTATAGCCATTTAATGTCTATCATAAGAATCTTTAGGCTCTTCTCTTGCCCTTTTTCTCTCTGTTCTCAGGGAATTATGTGATTAAACAATTTGCAGTTCTCAAAAGGAGGGAGAGACAATATTTTTTACTATGAAAATTGAATATTTGGATCTCTATTAACCAGAAGTCACAAGGGAAAAGTAGCGTGGACACTCATGGTGTCAGGTTGTTGGAGGAGCAACTAGTTCAACAGAAGAATTTCTATTGCCATTTTCCTTTATTATCATCTATGATATTAGCTGCAGACTTGTGTACTTCCATTTCTCTGATTTATCTAGTTACTTCTAGTTGGAAGTTCTCCTTCTCAGGAGAGTATGGATCATCTCAGGATTAGTCCTGACAGTATCTGGCAGTCCTTGTCCTTGACAGAAATTGAAAATTTATTCTGATTGCTACAGGATATATTTATCTCCCTTATTATATCAGTCCATATCTTGACCATGGTTGAACATGTAGGGTCTGAAATATCTGAGCAGGGGCATTTTAAAAAATTTTACAAAACCCAAGAAATCCAGATTCGCAACAAGGAACTTGGTAGTATGTTTTAGGTAGTGTCTTGCAAAAATTTCTTCCTCAAAAGAAGAAGCTGGATTGTTTCTGTTGGGGTTGTTCAGATCACTGTTAAACTTGTCTCCAGGCTTTTGTAAAAGCAAAGTCATTGGAGACAACCACTCCTTTGAGTTAACTGGAATGGAAGTCTCTAGGAAGTCTTGTATGAAAACTTCTCAAAAGGAAGAAAACTCTGAACTACTGTATAGTGTCTTCACTGCCATTGCCATATTTAAAATTAGGTAAATTGAGCCCTCTATTGTATTTTTAGTATCCCTGACTGAATTTTTAGGAAAAACCTTCCCAGCAATGCGAATTAATAGAATTCACAGTTAATTTTCTTATGTAATTGTTTGTACTTAGAAGAAAATGTTCTTGTTGAAGCAGGAGACAAATGGATTGATTTTTCTGAAGCTTTTCCCTCTGTAATCAGAGAGCATCACATACCTAGGTCTTACCATAAGCTAAGGATAATCTGTGTGTGGCAGCATGTTTTCTTAGAAAATACCGAATGGATCCCACAGAACATGCAAAATGTCTGATGTAGATCCGAGGAATTTCAGGCCTCTGATTTATCACAGTTGTTGCTATTTAATGCTACTACTTCTAATTATACTCATTAACCTCTCCCCAGCCACTCACTGTCAAACATTGTGGGCTTTCTGAAGCATTCTTAATTTGTTAAGAGCACTGATTTATGCTGCTGCTCTGGGAGTGTAGGAGAATATTGGTGGGTGAGAGGAAACTAACCACTTCACATTTTCATGAGATAATTATTTCAGTGATACTTCCCTGCCATAGGATACATTCATTTTAAGTGCAAAACACTGGACAGGAAAGCATATAAGCAGGTGCTTAATTTGAGCGTGTGTTTAAGTGGTTTCATTAGGAAGAAGTCTGATGAATTTGACTGTGAGAAATTATTACAGAACTTACTCAGTTCAATGTTATTGAATTTCAATTATTTCATTACAGTTATAGTACCATAAAACTGGAGTCAAGCATTGATGTATCAGAACTAAGGCACTCAAGGGGTCCAATGCTCAAATTTGTGTTCAGAGTGTTTATTGTAACAAAGGCATCTGTTGTTAAGTTAATGCAAATCTTTTTTGGTGGTATATTCTCACACTTTTACATTCTGTTAAAATTCTTACAGTGTTTGTTTTGTTTTGCTAAAGTAGCCTGTCTTTTCAAGTGCTGAGGTAGGATCTGTTACTCTCTGTGTAAAGATTGTCCCTTAACTAGCTGTCTTTGTGTGCTTGCATCTATATGCCTGCATTTATATTACAGTATATGATATTTCAGGAATATTTATTTAGCATTTAATGCATTAATACTGCTAAAAAATACATCCTTGAGTGTCTGTAAATCTAGTACAAATTAGGGAGCACAGTTCAGATTTCTCCACACTGTGCTGGCAAGTGGCCTCAATCAGAAGTAATTTTCTCCATGAAGGCACATGCAGCTCACTCGTCAGCCACTCCTCAGTAGATACTGTTATTTGTATGAAATTATATGTGGCAGTTTTTCGAAGTGGACTAGGGTGTCCACTAAGCCATACAGATTTTTACCACATTGACTCCATCTTTGCTGTCAATAATTGTACTGGTTTTTTACTGCCTCTTGTTTTACTGCGAAAAAATTTGAGATCGGTGTTTGTATCAATAAATATTCGTGTATTGAAGCAAGTACCAAGCGAGTTAGTAAATTACTCAACCCCTCAAAATCTTCTGTTTTGTACAACACAAGTATTTGCTTGTTTTATAAAGGAACCAGTTTTTTCAGGGCTTCATGCAAAATTCAGAATGAATCAAAGGAGACTTAATTTGCCTTCAGTACCCCTATTTAAGATCGGGAATAGAGATTTTACCTGGTGTGATTGGGAATTCTTAACTGTTTTGTCATGGATCTGAAGCATTTCAACTCTCCTTAGATTACATCACATGCTTTTACAAACTGCTAATAGGAGAAGAATTGCTGAAATGAGAAGACAAACATCTAGACTATCTCTGCAATTAACTATTCATCTAAATTCCTTAACTACTTAAGTGTGAAATTTTACTGTTTTAATTACTGAAGAGTCTAGTCATATGTCAGAGCTGTTTACTGTCAGATCGCTTATGTTGCTGCTCTGGGAATGTGACAGATGAATTTCAGTAGTAGAAATTTTTGGATTTGCATTGCTATGTCATTGTGGTCGTTGTACAGTCACACTTAATCAGCAGTTATTGAAAAGGATTTTTCATCAGAACGGGATAGAACCTTAACTCTGGTCCAGCTGAAATAAAAGCAGACATAGTACATTTTGTGCCATAGGTACTTAATAACATGATTAGTATAAGTAATGGGTGTAATACTATTAAATTAAATCAACAATTTAAAATAAATGCAGAAAGAAAAGTGTGGTACTAAAGTAACTGATTAACCTGTATTCTGACTGTTGAAGGTAATATATCAACATAATAACAACTGTGGGAAAAAAAGCATTATCAGAGAAAACAGTTGAAAGAAACTCTCTTCTTTTTAAAGACTTATTTATTTTTGTCTATATGACTCTGTATTTTTAAGTATTTTAAATCAAGGAAGAAGTTGCATAGCTTTTGTGCAGGTTGTTCCCTAGATAGAGGAGCTAGTAAACTTTGAAACTTTTTTGAAACTTTTTGAACCAGATAAATTCTTAGTTCTCTAGCTGACTTGATTTAGCTCTTACTTGATTTACCTCTTAACAGTAAGAGGTAAGCACATAACCAAATTAGGCAAATATAAGCATGCATAGTTTATGTGTTTGCATTTGTCAAGAATATGTAGTTCCACGTAATCTTTATTTTGAGATTCTTAAAATTTATTTTTTTTAATTTTCTGTTTATGTGCAAGTAATTATATGAACTAGTCAAGAATAGATAATTTAATCTATTTATACTTCCTAGTTAGTGGCTTTGGATTTTACTGTTTTCTTTAACCCATTGTATGTTTGAGTGGTAATTAAAAATGGCCACAGAAATTAGGCATTGATTTCGAGTTCCCATGAAACGAGCAACTGAGAAGTACTTAATTTTGATCTTATTCACCTGGGTTGGTCTTACTCATGTTGAACAATGCCTTACGCTTTAGTTAAAGTTATCAGTTTATAGCTCTCGGTATGAGCTGAATGTATTTGAACATTTAAAAAATGAAAGATGGCTCAACGTGCATAAGACAGAATTTGTCCCAAGGATCAAGTTCCATTTGGGTGAATTAGACAAGGCAGCAGCTGTCTGAAACCTAGGAAAATAATTTATGCACAGATCCTTCAGTTTCAACAAAAGTCATGCTGGTGTTTGAAGCGCAACCTCTAATGTCAGCCCCTGAGGTGAGGTGTTATGTAAAGCTCTGATGTGTGCCCACGTGTGCACTCCTGGATAAACAGCACTGGGTTTTGTGTTTGGGCTGGCACACACAAGGCAAAACCCATTGTAGATGCATGTATACCTCTGATCTCCTTTGGATGTGACAGCATTTACGTTTCCGCTTGCAAATGCTTGGACAGGTAACTTTAGGAAATGTTACATGCCTGTTCATACATAGGATGTATCTGCAGTGACATTAGTCAAGATTTTTTTAGTCTGAAACTCATTTAAAAAATAAAGTCCCAAGCCACAGAATGACAGGAGTTTGAACTGGCTCTGTGGATTTGGCGTGTGCATTGTATTTCTTCTGCCTTCTTGGAAAGGGTGTCAATGTAAATCATAAGGTGTGTTTCCATGAGTGCTGCAAATGAAAGCATACCAACTGTATTTCTGTTCTTTTCCTAATTAACATACAGTGATGGTTAGCTTGCTGATTGCTTACTGGTGACCTGATGAAATAAACTGGTTTAACATCTAGAAACAGACCTAAATGTCATGTACACATGCCAATTGGATTACTTGCAAATAAATTGCTTTTGCTGTATTTTGCAAGACACATTGAAAAAGTCAAATGACAAAGAACCAGTCATGCAACAGGAAATCGACTTTCACTGAAATGTTGGCTGAAGTTTAAATTTTTCCCCCAAATTTAAAATATTTGGAAAATTTATTAAAGGCATATAGCTTCATTTGAAATGATGCAAAATATGGTACTTATCCATCTTTATATGTGGCAAAAATTTACATTTCCCTAAAATAGCATATTATTTGTTTCATTGTGTTTTTCCTTCCTAGTTTATTTATCCAGATGTTACTAGGAGAGCCCACCAATAAATGACTCTACAGACAATGTCACATTATAATAATATTGTGAAATCTAAACAATATTTCTGATAATTTGTGCAGAACCCCTTGTGCTTTCATTTCTGCCATGAACCTGGACACACGTGAGGTGCCTGGACTGCCCATGTTCAGCTGCAGCGCGCTGCTCCAGCCTGTGCTTTGTTCTCTCTTCCGTACAGTGCGATAGCCACTCTCCGTTCCCTGTGCATATGCAGTTGCTGGATTTTTTCCCAGCGTGGCTGGAAGGTGCAATTAACAGTAATGGATACTTTGATAGTGAGAATCTTTATTTCTTCAGCCATAATAATAGCCCCTTATTTTAGGAGCTATATTGTTGAATGACAGCTAGTGTTGGCGAGTGTGTGACCACAAAAGTGGGTTCATTTGGTCAGATTCTCAGCTGGCACAGAGAGTCATATTTCCATGAAAGATAGTAAGCTATATTAATTTATGGAATCCCAGCTGGGAATCTCAATCAATTTCAATAAAAAGTAACCATCATATTCCTCTGAAGCAAGAATTACACAACCTAGCCTAAAGTGAATTTTGCTGTTTTAATAAATGTAGGTAGTCACTGGTTTGTAATAAGTTACATAAAATTAGACTGTAGTCAATATTTGATTTCTTTAAAAATTTATTCCTTCCTTTTCATTGAACACAACACAATCAGTTATGTATTGTATCTCAGCATGATAGATTATATAGAAATAGTGTATTTAATACTGTAAAACTATCATATAAATAAAAATCACATTTTTTTTCATTAGCTAGCTCGCTTTCATTTTGAAGAAGAAATACTCAGTCAATTATAAATGAGGCTGTGCTTTCATTGGAGAGTGAAATATGTAATTTTTTCAAGCCTCAACCATGTATAATGAAATCTCTCCTTTGAAATCCAGTCTTAAGATGGATTTTGAAACATACTGACATTTAATAAAATCTTAGTTAAATTAAAACATGGTCAATTATTTCAAATCTCTATTTAAATCTAGGGTAAAATTCTATACCCTGCACAAGAGATGTCTTTAGCAAATAGTTACTATTAACCAATGATTTTGAAGTGTGTGTGTATAAGAAAGAAGAAATTTTAATTTTTGAGTACATTCCAATCAGTAACCTGGGTGTTTTGTGTTATGTGTCTGTCTGGCACTGGCTCTTTGAGAGGATCTGTAGCAATACTATGTCTAGGTAATTAGAAGAAAAGTCAAAGACCTCAGGCTGCCCTTTCAAATTCAAACTCGTACCCTGCGTCTGTAACTGGTTTATGTTTCTGTAGCCCTTGGCTGGTAGTTTACCACAACATTTGTTTGCCCTCTGTGAAATGAGTGGATAGTCTGTCTGAGTCCTGTCCATTGGCTGGGAGTCCGCTAAAGAGTCTGGCAAATAAATGATTACAGATACCATCGGGGGCTGCTTGAAGCAAAAGCAGAATAAACTGAAGTTTGTACTCTTAATACCTTTGTAGTAATTCACTGTTGTCAGTATTTTTAATTTGATTAACAAAGCCTGTAAAAGGAACATTTTAAGTAGTGTAATTCAGCATCAAAAACAATCACTAACAAACAAGAGAAGGCTCTTCACTGTTTATGTGGTTTTGCAAATATAGCTTTGATTTCCGCTGTTAAAACTGTCTGTGTTTTAGTACTAGAGCCCAATGAATAATGAAAACCCCCTATGTGTGAGTATTATTAATACATATTATTAATGACATTTTGCATATTCTGATTTGAAGTCATCAGGAAAAGTCGCTTTCAATTTCAATTTCCATAAAATGTTATTTGTCCAATTCTAATAAATGCCGAACACTGCCGTGGAAGGAAAACCTAGCTAAAGAACTCCAGTTATAAGTTCACTAAGGTTTTATTTCACACTGTCCTTTTAGATGGTTTTGCCACAGTGTTCCTGGTTCTTTTTAAAGGGCCCCTTGAAGATGCCACTGAGGATGAAGAAGAAGAGTGCCTGTCTGAGGAAAATGATACTATCTCGAAAGAAGACTTTCCATTGGAGGAAAGCTTTTCTGCAGAGTTTGAACCTGAAAATCTGAGCTGTGAAGAAGTGGAATTCTTTTGTAATAAAGGTAATCATTGTAGCCAACCTCTCGAGAGAATACTGGCCAAACTGTGTCCAATTGGTCAAAGAGATTTTTTGGTTTATAATCTACAAAAAGCCCTATTAATATAGTACCTTAATGGGGAAAAGAGTCACTCATAGAGTTAAGTCTGGTAAGAGGTAAATATTTAAGTGTGTTGAAAGACGCTTTTCAGGGATGGGAATTGTCTTGCCTTTAATGTTTTCCTCCAAGTGTTATTTTCTCCATATTTAACTGTAGAGAACAGGCCTCAGAAGTCAATTATCAGCAGATCCGAAGCTAGCAATGCAGCATGTCTGTTCATTGCTTAGGAACAGTGCTCTGCCTAGGAAACATTGCTAGAAAAACAGATTGTGTCTGTAGATTCTAGGATTAAAATAGAGCTTATTATAGAATTTATTATGTATGTAGAAAACTAGTGATTTGTGAAAGGATAACTTTTGAAGTTGCAGATACCTTTTTGGTGCATTTGTTACTTGCAAATTATTGAAGATAGAGGTATTTTAGCATAAGTCACACCAATTCATTCTTACCCAGTGAGAAAAAACTCACTGCTGTGTGCTGTTATTTCAAGCATTGAATTAACCTTCTTCCCATCAGATTTCCACTTGATTACTTTGTTGTTTGTCTTCTGCAGGTAAGGATGCCTATCAAATAGCTGGAGTTGTGGTGGTGGTGTTCTTCTGTTAGTCCACTAATCCCTCAGGCATTTGGATATTGATGATTTCTCTTTCTGTTCTTTCCCAGATATTGACATATGTTTTTTTCATGATAGCTTGATATGCTTCTGGTTTTGTATTATTTTCATCTGTTTTGGACAAAGTCGAATAAATCTATTGGAAGTCAAGTGTTCTGACTGCAGAATATTAGTTCTTCCTACAGAGTCTTCAGTCATCAGTGGGGAAGGCATGACAATGTGTTTTCTACGTGTCCTCTATGTAGCTTACATACTTTCAACAAAATAATTTAGTTCTCCACTACAGGTTCTTGATACTTAGTAAGTCAACCTAAGAGGTCAAAACAGTCTAATCAATAGTTTAGAGTTCAGTTGCTACAAATCTTACTGTGAGGAGAGAACAGATTATGGACAGAAATGCTTTACAAACAGAGAATTTAATACTGTTATAACTGTGATGTGAACAAGTATTACAGTTACTTCGTGTTCACTTGTTCACATGCCTTTCAGACACCACTTTCCTTAGCTGGAAAAAAGTACTGGTCCTACTCTTGGCATTAATAAATAAATATTTAAACCACCATGTGCATAATTGTTATATTGGCGTCTCTTGAATTCCTTCTGTCAGCAGTGGAAGACTATGCACTACTGTCAGTTCATACCATATCGGTTTGATTTAGTTACTTCTCTGTACTTCTCACTACATTTCCAAGGCCCACCAATGGAAAGCACTATGGTTTTGGGTGAAATAAAGAAAAAAATGTGATTTTTTTTTCATAGCAATCAATATTGCAAATTCACGTTGAATTTCAAGTTATCTTGGATCTTCCCTTTAATAAACACATCTTTCAGGGAAAGCACCGAATCCAGGCCATTGTATTAAAGAAGGTCAGGAATCAAAGGGGAATACACTTAAATCTGAATCTTGATTATTATATGTTTTATTAAGAACATCTGCTGATTCTTCAAGCTGAATGCCTTCTGACTTCTCAGCAGTCCTTTTTCCAAGTGTACTGTAGTTAGAAAAGAAGCTTAAGCCTCTCCAGTGCAACTGCTACAGAAGAAAAGTTGAAAAAGAAATTTCTAAGGATCAAGGGGCACATAAAACAGCTAATCTACCTCCAGCAGAGGCAGTGTGATAGAAAGTCCCACTTTGGAGCAAGTTGAGAATATGTCTGGAAAAGGATGGAATGGGAGAGAGTAGAGGTGTGCTGGTTTTTATTAATGTCTCAACTTCTGTTGAGTGTCCTGCTTCTTCAGGGATTCATCTTAAGTGTCATTACCATGAGGTCACCTATATTTTCCATTATAGGTTCCAGAAAGTAAATGTATTTTCTTAGATATAGGTATTATCTGTCCTCTTTCCCTCCCCTGGGGTTTCTTCCCAGCTGACTCAGAAAAAGAGGACAAATGAGTAGTGGGGCTTCCTGCAAGAATCAAGAGGCGTGGGGAACAAGTGGCACAGCTGTTGGGGAGGTGCTGTTTGTGAGGCTCCATCCATGGTATCCTTTTTGTACTTAGCCAGCTATATAAATTCAATTATCACCTAAAACCAGAGGCTTTTAACTATCCAGACTAGGCACAGAAGGCAAAAATTTACTGAACTCACAATTCTTTCAGAGGAGTGAAAGTAGAGGACGTTCAGGTTCACAACTTGGTAACTTTGGCTTTTTGACTGAAGAGATTTTCCTGTCAAACTGTGCCTGATTGTATTATAAGCAGAGAGCAGTCTCTTACTCTCTAAATTGCAAACAGCTAACCTTTATAAAGCCATACTTGTCATTCCCACCTTATTAATTTGGGTTTGTGAGATAGATTCAGCAGAATAGTTGCCAGAATTAGAAAGTGGAGGCGAAAGCCTCGGCAAAGTGTGAAGCAAATTAATCACATTGATTGAGCTACATGTCATTTTACAACTGTTCTCAGGTTTCAGAATTTTGACTTTTGGCTATTACTTTTCTCCTTTTGCTCATTAATGGCTTTTGCAACAAGGAATCTGGAAAATTTCTCCTCTTCCACACTTCTGCCACACCACAAATCCACAATTAACTTTGCTGCATTCCTATGTAGTCCTCCTTTACACTCAAATGTGAAGAAGTGAAGAATTTTTAAGCATATAAATATTCCAAGCTAGAATGGAAATTACTGACCTACTATTTGCCAAGGATTGTTTTAAGCTTCCAACTCTATTTTTTTTAACCTTTTGGATGAAGAAGAGCCTCATAATAGATGGCACTTAAATTTGATTTGTTTGCAATTTTGACAGTGAGATTAGGGGAAAGGGAATATTTTGGAAGTAGCAATAATAACAACACAGTCATGGTGTTCTTGTACTACAAAGCTGCACTGGTCTGTATCTTCGGAGTAGAAACAAAAAATTTGCTAGAAGGTAGCCTTGGTGATAGTGCATTACATTTTTTCAGTTTGAAAACCGCCTTTGAAATCTGCTGTTTATGCTTAGTTACTACAAATTGATGTACTGCCAATAAAGAGAGTATCTGATGATGCTGTCCACACAAAGCCTGTAGTAGCCTGAATTCTCCCTTACTGATTTTTTTTTTTTTTTAATGTCCAGATAGTGAGTATCTGGAATCAGAATCTGTATCAGATTAAGATTAATTTGGATTAAATTCGGATCTAGAAGATTTATTAGATAAATGCCAGTATTTAAACATTCTGAATAAGGAGAAAGTAACCTGTCTTCCATGCAGAGAAGTGATAGACTAGATGGCTGAAAACCTACTTTGGAAGCTAGGAGGTAGTACATACAGATTAAATTTTGTCTGTTATAGGTTGGAATAAGAAAATGAAGTAATGCTAACAGAGACAAGAGAAGAAGTGAGCTGGAGGCATGATAGGGCTAATAATTTCAGAAGGGCAGATAGAAGGAGGGGGCACGAATGGCAGAACAATGCAAAGGCCAAGCTGAAGGTGATGGGATGAAAAGCAAAGTACTAAATCAAGCTCATCTGAGATGTGAAGTAGTTTATCTTTGGTTTTGTAGTCACTGATTGCTGTCATCCTGCCTAGATACCCTCAGGAAAAATAAAAAAATACTCTGGTCTGTTTGCCATATGGTGGTGACGCCTTTTCCTCTCTGTAAAGAGCAGGGAGAGTAGGAGCCATGGCTACTTCATAGGGGTGGCAACTGACTAAACAAATTATAGTTCCTAGGAGATGTGTTCAATGAGGGATTAACTTTCAAAGGAAAAGTTATCTTGAGCAATGAAAGAGATCACTTGAAATTAGTAGATAGTTAAATAGCTGTGTTCAGAGAAGGAAAGAGGCAGGAGAAGAAAATAGAGGAAGTCTATAATCAAGAGAGAAAATGGGGCACTTTTGCCAGGAGAAAGAGGCAAATGAAGGAGCATACATATCTTGTAATTAGAGAGAGAGGGCGCGTCCATTTCTTGCTGCCATGCTTCCCAGGACAATTTTGTCAGATTCTCCTGTTCTTTGCTTATAGCATGGCTGTTGCTCTTGATCCTCCTGTAGGCTTTCCATGGTACTTCATCATGAGACAGCGTTGGCACCAGCCCTCAGTGGAAGGAGATTCAGTGGCCTTAACACTACTGGTGATAGATTGGAAAGCAAGCAGCTTTTGCTTCCCAGTACCAACTGTTCTTCAGTTGGTGACGTAGCAAGATACGGGGGATACATGAGGTGGGATGGAGACTGATTGTTTCATGATGCAATGCTTTTAGAATCCATAGCATGAATGCTAGGTATGCCTGTAGTGATGTATGTCTGTAGCCAGTTGATATGTGGTTGCAGTTCCTGATACATGGGTTATGTTTATTTGTGAGTGAAGAGGGGGATAAGGGGAATCCAGTGCAGTCTAAACCTCATATACAGTTTTAAGTCAGCAAGAAGAGGACTCCAGGAATTTATGGCCTGTATATTGGGTGCATACCTGCTTCTGTATTCTTGTATTCTACTTGGACACGAGGCGATGAGCTCAGAACCTGAACCAAGTTTTCTGCTCATGTACAGTATTTTGTCACTAGCCTGCCAAAGCAGCTTAGGACTAGAATTTTTTATGTTAAACCATGTGACCTGATTGTGCAGCCAGGCTTGAGATTCAGGGAAACAGCTGCAGTGTGATTCCTCATATAAGAAAGCATATACAAAGCTAAGTTCGTCCGTGTATTAATCTTTCCCTTCATACTTCATGTGCAAAGCTATCATGCTATCATCTATAATACCAACCAAACTCTTAACACCCTGAAAATGATTTCTCTGTGTCCCTTTTTCCTCTGGAGTATGATTTTGTGTCTGTGTGTATGGCTGTGTGCATCTGTGTAAATATTCTTTGCTTCTTTCATGTTAGACATGTAATGACTAACAATATGCTTGCTATTTTCTGTTTCTGGATCAAAAAGTAGATTTATGCTTTTTTTTTTTGCTTGCCTTTTTTTGTCGTTGCTGTTGTTCCTTTTTTTAACCAGAAACCTCTTAATCAATAATGTTTCTTTCCTTTTCAGTAATGGATTTCATGACAAATTTCTAACTCTTTTGCTATAGCAAGTGGAGGTAGGATCAGTACATGGCAGCTATACCATAATCACTTTGAACTCAATAAGGAGATCTTTACAGGCAACTTTGTTCTTATTTCTTAACGGGATTAAGAAGCTCAGCTCTTTAAATTCTTGCATATAACACTGACATTTCCAGGGTGTGTTTGGACCAAGGAGTTCAAAGAGAAGGAATAAAAAAGAAAAACCAATATGACTTTGTTTTTTACCTTGCTGCAGGAGCTGTTTGTGCAAATCGCCTATAAGCTTATTGACCTGAATCTTTGACTCCTTGTTTTCTCTGGATTTGGCTGGAGTGTAGACACTGATAGAGCACTGATAGAGGTGATTGCACAGCCCTCGGCTTTGCTTGGCACCAGACACGCTCCCTCCCTTTGCCTGACATTATCTTTCCCTGGCAATACTTCTGTTCTCCTGGAGCTCATATTCCTTTAAGTTTTTTATATTTATTTTAATTCATTGCATTTTCTTCATGTAGGCTTTCTGACTAAATGAAGGATACGTTTATTATTTTTGGTAATCAGACACAGAAGAAGGCATGTATGTGTGTGATGTATTTTCATCTCCTCGGATAACTAGAATATACATGAGAACTCACAGTGTGACTCGGTCCAAAAACACAATAGTTACCTCTTACTGACTTGTGTGCATGTTTGTGACACTGTTGGATTCTCATGTTCCCCAGAGTGAGCATTCTCATATGTTTATCTGTATCCTATTCAGCTGAAACAACTGAATTCTGTGCATCTTCCATACTGTTCGTCAGGTGGTGAATATGGACAAAGAAATGAATGAGCTTCTCTGATAATAGACTTTGAATGGTGCTAAGTCAGAATTAGATTGGATCCTAGCAGGATGAAAGGGAGACCTTTTTCTTCTGATCATCAGCATTTACCTTGTGCTTTACCTCTCGTGCTTTCTCATTCTTTCCTGTTACTGGACCTCAGAGGACCACCTGTTTTCTTGCTAGAAGGGAAAGGGGATATCTGAAAAGGTTGGAGTGATTTCCTTATTTATTTTTTTTCACCATTCATTAGACAGCATGGAAAGGCTGCCAGAATAAAAAATACAAGACTGTCTATTCTCCACAGTTTTCTGTTTACTGCTAACCCATATTTAAACCTCTCACGCCAGATTTTCAGGCCAACTAAAATCCATGTTGGTATAATATCAGCTTTAGTTGGATAAAAATTTGACAAGTTAAAAAAGCAAAGCTTTTTTTTATTCAAGACATTAAATAATTGGTCATTAAGCAGAAAACTATATCTCAAAAGAAACTAGAAAGCTATGTTTAAATAAATAAATACATAGATCCAAATAGAAAACATTATTTTAACTGTGCAGAATTAAAAAGTGAGAGAAACACTTAAACAGCTTACTCAACTTTAAGCAGTTTATCAAAGCAACTCCAGCCTTTTCAGTCAGCACATTTTCAGAACAATGAAATTCTGAATTCTATCACAGCTAGGGATAGAATTCATGGAGGGATTATTTGATTACAACAAGTAGTGTAATGTCCCCTTTCTAGAAAGTCACAAAACTTGAACTTGGATTGACTTAAATTTGAGCTCAAATTTGACAGAATATGAATTGCAAATTAATAAGGGTAATCTTCTTTAAAATATGAAATGCACAAATGACAAATTTCACCAGATATTCTTATTTCGTGTGTACTGTACATCTGTTTCTAATTTTATTTAAAATGAAGGTCCATTTTGCCTTTTTTGTCCTCTGGTGTCCCTGACACCAAAAATTCTGAATACTTGTGAAGATTTCTGAGACACTGAGGAAAAAATTCTTGCCAACTCATGTCCAAAAAGCAGATTTGCTCACAGGTTGTATATTGTATGGGTCAGTGTGGGTATATTTACACTAAGTTAACGTTCAAAGGATCAGTAAAAGTCAAGCAAAAGCCACATTTATGACATCACTGGACAAATATCAATAAGACAAATATTATTGCTGGGTAGATTCTGCTGCTGGATAGAGAAAAAAAGCATTTATTTATAACTGAAAAGTCTTTTCCTTGGGTTTGACTAACAGAAGTCTAGACTGGTTTTGAAACCATGTGTAATACAACATGTATATGGAAACATACTTGTAATGATAGGGAATTCACTGTTTTTGATATTGAGGCATCTGAAGGGTTGATTATGTCAAATAAAAACATCCAATAGTTTACAACAAGGTAAATTAAAATTTCACTGTGTAGCAAAAAATATCTGTTACTGCTCGTTATGTGTGTGGAAATCACATGAAAACTGGATTTGTGTATGATAACGAATTCAGCTGCACATTGTAAAATGAGGTTTTCTTGGTTGGACAAAGAATTTTCATAAGAGATGAAATATTTCTGCAATAGGGAAGGAACAGAATTTTTATATAATTAAGCTGAAACATGAACTTGCTAGAAGAGCCTTCAAAGTTAGAGTCTGAAACTTGTTAGAATTTCTCTGAAGTAGTCTCTCTGTTCCACTGCAGGTGGTTTAGAATCTCATGGATTGTCGATTTCCATTGAAATAATTTTTGAAAATCGTACTAAGCAATAGCTTTGTTTGTGGCATGCAAATATATTTTAAAATGTGCTTCTGCTGCTTTTGTAATCAAGTGCCTAGAGCTATGGAGTTTGAACTTCAGGTTGGAACTTGAATATATCTAATAGTGTTCTTCTATTTGAAGTTTTAATAGGGAAAGGTTGAAAAGATGCAAGACTTTTTTTCTTTTTTTTTTCCTTTAAATCAATAGAAACTCTTGGGTAGCCAGTATATCTGAATGATGCTCATTTGTAACACTGATGTCGCTAGAGTTGCTCCCTCAAACTGAGGAGATTTTATATATATATATGTAACTAATTAATAAAAAGGAAGTCTAGCATACAATTTAGAGAACACTTTCACTGTTCTTCTGCAGGAAATACATTTGAATGAATGATCCTTGTCTTGAAAGAACTTCAAAAGCAAACAGTGGTGCTAATGAGAATATATCAAACATTTAGAGAAAGAGGAAGGCCAGACTCAGTCTAGATGAACGTGCTGGGAGAAAAGTGCTCTAGCTGAAATGGTTAGAAATAATTGACACTGCTTTTTAACATGATCACTGTGCTGAAATGTAATGTGTCAAAGTGTCATTTTGTGAAACAGAGTGGTAATTTTAATAAGAACTAAAATAGTTTTGTAGCACTATTTTGAAGAGCTAACAGCTTGCACTATGTAGGTACTCGCCAACACATGGGTATTCGTAGATCTATCCTAAAAGTTAGGGTGAGAGATAATGCATTGTTTCTGACATTTGTGGGATAAATAATTCTAAGACTGCTTAGGGCAACAGTTATTTCAAATGAGGTTTATCCCAGGAGAAATTATGATTGTTAATCAGCATGACAGAAAACAATAATTGCTTGCAAAGAAGCAAAGTATTGAGGTGATTAATATAATCTGAAATAAAATGCAGTAGATTAACTTGTACAAGTGCTGATTTCTTTCAGGTACGTTAGCAAATCAGTCAGCTGAAGGCCAGATTTTGTTCATACTTTCTGTATTTACTGTAAAGTAGAGTATCTCAGTTGATTTTTATGGGCCTCACTGAAATTATTTCTGATATACATCAGATGAAGTGGTAACAGTCTGGTAGTGATGGCACCAGATTTCTCCCTCTGTTTCTCTGTCTCCTTGTCTCTCTGTCCTTTCAAGGCTTGTAGAGTAAACCCATTTGCTGTACCCAATGTAGTTGTTTACCTTGTCCTCACACCAGTTGCCAAATATGGCAAAGTGCAGAAACATTTCACACAATTTATTTTGTATTTATTCTCACAGTTCTATTACCATACCAAGAGCTTATTTAAAAAAAAATTTTTGCGTTATTTTGTACCCAGAAGGTTTTATATCTGCTGAAAACTTGCATTGCCATTACAATTGGAGTTAAATATATACACAGAATTCTTTAAAAGAGGTAATCCACGAGAAGGGTAGTTAAGGCCTGTTACATGTCA
This sequence comes from Pipra filicauda, assembly GCF_003945595.2. Lineage (NCBI taxonomy): Eukaryota > Metazoa > Chordata > Aves > Passeriformes > Pipridae > Pipra > Pipra filicauda. The sequence goes on from NW_024104731.1 coordinate 2,836,201, forward strand.
TTGGTGTTCTTAAGAATAGAGTATGCTGCTAAAAGTAAGTTACACTGAATTAAATAAGTATTTGTATTTGAAGTTATATGTGATTTGTTTCAAAGTTACTGAATATGGCTTCTGAAGAGAGGTTCCTGGCAATAATTCTCAGTTTACAGCATGTGTCTTAGGATTCAAGAGTAGGATTATCAGTGGGTGTAAGCTGTGTTACTGGTCACAGACACTGGGATAAAGCAAATAACAAAGGACAATTTTTGATCGCTGATATATAGTTTCTGAAGCTCTAGCATCTAGTTTGTACGTACAGAATCCTTCAGAATCCTTCTTTGGTTGGATCTAGAATTACTGCCACTGTAGACTGTGGCAGAAAGGAGAGGGCCACTTCCCCTCTATCCCCAGAAAGCCTGCCCATTCCCAGCCAGTCGCACTGGCCGGTTAGCACACATAAGGTTATGTTCTCACCAAATGAAAGTCAACAGTGAGTGACTCCCCAAGTCTGTGCATCATATGTGTTTTCTGTTTTGGCAGTACAGAATGCTACAGGCTTTGCAACAGTTTATTTCTGAATTGATTTATTATAATTGGGAAGTGATGTTTCGCTCTGAACAGCTGTATGAGGATGTTAACAATTTCAGTTTACATTTATGCTGCCAAGAAGAAGGAACACAAACGGGATTTCAAACTTATAATGTTCTCTCTCTCTAATAGAAGCTGCTGTGTGCTGTTTGTGACTGGTACAGTCCTTCACCCAAAGTTATTTTGTCTGATGATAAAACCATGAGTGTATGAAGTTGTACATTTTTCATCTGTTTTTTGACCTTATCTTTTGTGAGTGGCTTCTGTGAAGGTATCCTAACTATAGGAGGCACCTGGCAAACATATATGATATCTATGCTGTGATAAGCAGTTATGAACAAGAAAGTAGATCTGTCAATTCTGAACTATTCATTGTTAAAAATACTTTGTTGATTTAGCTGATTGCAAAATACATTATAGAGTGCCTAACAGCTGCTATAACATTCTTAGTCAAGAAAGTTCAATAGTTATATTGTACAAGATTTTCTGTAAGAGCTTAATACTGATAGGAACAACATGGATTAAAACAGCAGGGTTGAGAAGAACTGCTAACCCATGTGCTTCTTTAAAATACTGCAACTACTTGTGGCACAAGCTGATTAAGTACAAATTGGGAAGTCTTTAATTTGTTAAAAAGATTAAAGTGAAATTACTTGTTAATATTCAAGTCTCTCTTTCCTATATGTCAGTGTTGTCAGAGATGTTGGAGTTCTCCCTCTCATGTTTCTGGTGATATGTCTCTTTTACAGTCTTCAGATTTCTTGACCAACTTTACCACCTTGAATTACAGCGAATTCTCTATTGGATAAACACCAGGGTATTAAAAACCATATTAAAAAATTTGAATTGTTTTTGAAGAGCAACAGAAACAGTCAATGCTGGTAAGAGATAGTAAGGCCAACATGAAAATTCTATCCACATTACAGTATTGAAGTTGTTTGAATAAGATTTTTTTCCTCTTAGTTAAGCAGTATTTTGTGTATTCAGCACTTCAGCATAAGTCAGAGATTTGTTTCACCCAACTTTAGCTGACTAAAGATAGTTTCCTAGTCTAAGCTGTGTGTTTAAGAGGATGATTCATTTCAGCTCTCTCAGTCACCAAGAGGGGTCTCATATCTCAGGCATCCTAGAATAGGATGAGTCACTCAGGAGGTTTCTTTCTTCCCTGTCTATAGGAGCATCTACATAAGTAGTCTGGACTAGCTTAACTTTCAGGCATCTAAGGTTAGAGGTGATGAGTTCTGCCCTAAGTTTAATACCAAATATAGAGACGTAGCTGAAATTCCAGTAGACTTACTTGACTCATGACTAAACATAACCTATGATATTATATAACCTTGCTCCTAAGAGCCTTTTTTTCATGCAGTGATGTTCTTTTAAATGACAGAATTCACTTACCAGTCTTCACTGCTACAAGGAAAAACAGAAACCAGGTTTTGCTTCATTTTAGAGTATTTATCATTGCTGATACTTTTATACCACTCTTTGGTGTTGATGGTAAAAAGTTATTTCTCCTTTAACTTAAAATGTAATTGAGCAACAAAGTAAAGAAAAAAGCATGGGAAGAACAAAATGAGATTAAAAGGAATCAACAGGTTAGTAGCAAAGTTGGTACTATATATAAGGCAAAAAGCACTTGATTGGACTTGGAAGAAAGAAATAATTCATTTCCTGAATCCAATTAAGTGTCTGCACCAGTAAATTGAAGAAAAATATAATCAGTTCTAAAATAAATATAAAAAAATAGTCTTTTTGAGACTGAAAAGTAGTCAGTGGCTGAACAAAAAGAGTAAACAATGGAAAGAAAATAAATTCTGTAAGGAAATAAACTCCTTTGTGCAAAACAAATGTTAGCTGCTAAAATAGCATTAAGTAAGGGGAAAGAGAAGAAAAAAAATCTTGACAGATGTGTTTTGTTACCAGCTCTTCTGCTAAGCTTCCTTTTGGCTTTTTAAAGTTGCACTGTCTCCAACACCAAATGGATTGTCTTGGTTGCCCATTTCAGTCTGACCTTGATGCTCAACTGAGCCTGGGATAGACTTCACAGAATCTCAGAATATACTGAGTTGGAAGAGACCCTCTAGGATCATCAGCTCTGACTCCTGGCCCAGCGCAGGACCAAGAGTCACATCATGTGCCTGAGAATATCATCCAAATGCTTCTTGAACTCTGTCAGGCTTGGTGCTGTGACCACTTCCCTGGGGAGCCTGTTCCAGAGCCCATCCACCCTCTGGTTGAAGAACCTTTTTCTAATATCTAACCTAAACCTCCCCTGACACAACTTTAGGCCATTTCCTCAGGTCCTGTCACTGGTCACCACAGAGAAGAGATCAATGCCTGCCCCTCTCCCTCCCCTCATGAGGATTCTGAAATCAACAGTAATGTGCCATTTGTTGGTTTCACAGGCAGATTGGAGTAGTGGGGGGAACAGGAGAAATCTGTGGTAGTATTTCAGGTGTGTAATGCATGCACTTGGCAGTTGGTAAATAATAGAAAACATCAATAAAAATAATTAAGAATACTTCTAGATGCAAAGCAAAGTTTTCCTTAATGTAAATTCTACACATTTTATCTACTCTATTTGCACAAGACATGCATTAATTCATGAAAACTTGATTATGAAAAATACGTAACTCCATATTTCATGAAACACTGAAGAAGCAAGTTAATGAAAAGTTATCTGCTAACGTATATTTTCAGATCTTTCCTCATCTCCCAAATATTTAATTACTGTGTGCTATAGTTTGTGTACCTTAGCTGTGGTTTTGTCCTTTTGCTTTTCATCCCAGTCTTTTACTTAACTTTCTCCTCTTTTAATTCTATAGTTTAATTTGTTTGATATTCTGGTTGGTTACATTGATTGGAAGAATGCTCAAATTTACAGGTTAACACCAGGTTGGCATATATTATAACCTGAAAAAACTTTTAATATTTTGGAGCTAAAATTTCCATGATCGGACTCTATCTAAAAGAATTATTTCTAAATTTTGTTGTTGTTGTTGTTGTTCTGATTTAGTCCATATAACTTTATTATTTACAGTGGAAGAAAAATATTTCCTTTAGTATAAAAGTTCTTTGCAAAGAACATTTGAAGACCTTTCTGTGGTGGTTATACAGCTTGAGTTAAAAAACAAGAACTGCCCTTGCTGTGAAGCACTTTCCAACATTTTCAAGGAAACTGGAGTTGATCTTACCAGGTTTGAACTTTGAAAAACTTTCCTGTGTATCTCTCATTAAATTTGTTGTAGCTTTAAGTAGCTATGAAGGTAGAAATAGGAAGGTAAAAATATCCAATAGGTTCTTCAGTCCACCCAAAGAAAGCAGAGCTCTGATCACTACAAAGTAACTGTACAAATGCTAATTCAAAATAGGCTAGTTGGTTAAAAACAAATAATTGCTAAAACTGCTTAGCAAGAACTTGATGGCTTTTTCAGCCCGTGAGTATTTAGGACTGTCTTCTGAAAGGTAGCTTCAGATTGAACTGAAGCATGTGAACTTCAAATGCTTGGGCACAATTATACAGTGTATTTAACACAAAAAACCCTATACTAGATATAGGTTTTGTATTCAAGTTTTATTTTAGACACTGAAAGTGCCTCTGAATGTACTGGACTGTGTTTTTAGCACTACAGATGCACTGAACTATATTTTTGTAATCGAAGTCTGGAGTGAATATAGTATTGTGTTTGTGTGAGAAGTAGTTTATCAGGCTTGTATACTTCAGATTTGAAAAACTGTTTGTTTTATGAATTCAAGGAAGAATGTTTAATACAAGCCATTACATGTGCACATGAAGTTAATACTTTATAATGTTTGTATATAATCATGTACTTGAAAACTCTGGGTCACAATCTTATCTGGTATAAATATAGCTCCAGTGATAACATATGAGAATCTGGCATGGTTTGTTTTAATCACATTTCTTTACCTATGTTGCTAATTACAGCTTTTGTTATCATGAGTGGGGAAAAAATTACAAGTTACTGCTTAACTGATGTGCTTTTTACTCCTTCTTGTTTGTTAAATAAACAAACAGTCTGATTTTTCAGATTCTAAAGTACACTATATTTGTTTTTTAGTCCTGTCACTTTTCCATGGGACACCATTTTATAAAAAGTTTGCTTCAAACCATAATTCAGTCCTATTTGACTGATGTAGTTGTGTAGATTTGATTTTTTTTTCCATTTATCTTAGTGTATTCCTATGCAATAGTTTCTTGGATAGATTAGTCTTAAAAAAAATACAAATGCAGTAAAACAGCGACCTGGATAAGCTCTTAGAGATGTCACTTAACATTACTGTAGCCAGATTATTTTCTGTTAATACGTAAACACCTCATCTTCAATGTAATTTTTTGTGGTGGTTATTTCAAAGTATTTTTGCACAGACTTTGCCTAGAATATTTGTTTACCTGGAAGAACTGCAGTTTCAACAAGGAGCCTTAAAATTGTCATCTCTAAAAATTTAACCTTATCATAATTTTCTGTGTATCCTGTATATAAACTTGTACTGGGTAGTAACTGAAGGTAGACAGACACTTTCAGGTATTTCTGGATGATGAAAATTCTAAATTTCATAAGAAATGTTACATTTCTTTAAATAAAGCTTGATAGGGAGAAAACTGTTGTAGGAATTTGATGCTACATTATGACTTTAAGGAAAAATTCCTTAAATGCTGAAATACCACAGATTAGCTTTCCGTTAGTGTGTAAAAACAGAATGTTTAGTGGACCATACTTTTGTTCTGAGTGTCATTAGGCTGCAAATGCCTAAGAAACATTTAGGTGTCAATTCAAGAAAACTCATAACTGAAAACATATGTTCCTGAGAGGAGACAAGCTGATTTCTTTTTCTCATTTGTGCATGCAAACTTAATGACTTTTTGTGCTTTGGTTTACAGAATTAGGTGCAAGTTGTGATTCTGTTTTTTAAGCATATGGAGTAAACACTGTTTTCCCAGATTTGTCTCTCTGTGGAACTGGAAGGACTGAATATTCAGGGCTTGAGTCCCTGAGAACTGACAGATGTTTACGTGCCCAGTATTTTTATTCCCCTCTGTTTATAAATGTGCATATCTTTTCACTTAGGCATGTAAGCATTGTTTGGATATTGTAGGAGCTCTGCGTAAAAGTTACTGTTGAAATATGTCAATATTGTATTTCTTTGATGGTTTTTTCAGGTAATGAAGAAGGCATCCAGGAGGCAGCAGAACCTGATGGCGATGCAAGGTCAGAGAAACCAGGGCAGCTTGCTGTGGAGACTGAAGATTGGGATGGGCCAGGTAGGGAAAAACAACGGAAAGCCAAGAGAAATTTCTTAAACTAGATTCCAATATTTGCTATTTTTATTATTTTAGTAGATAGTTATGCTTTGCATTGATTTTTAATGAACTGTTTCTTTTATGATTCTTTGGACTCCAGGATATTGACAGGTAAGTACTAAGGTGAATTTCTTGAGTGAAAAAATGGGTTTGGTTAAACCATTTTGTAAATTGTTCAACATAAAATGCCTTGTGTACCTACTTGATGTAAAGAAAGATGTTCTTGCTGCTTAGAATTTTGGGATCAAAATTTATCGGTAAGTTCTTACTTCCATGGTTGAATTAAGGGAGAAGCTTTTCTGCTCTGTTTTCTGATGCCGGAAGACTAGCAAGCACCTGGGTCTCTTCTCAGCCTTTGTGCCAACATTTAGCAGTGTACTGAGCTTACCAAATAGGTATGGTATCTACTGACATTGTCAAGGACTTTTTTTTACCTATTTTAGCCTGATAGAAATCATTGAGCACACCTGGTCATTAATTTCATGGAAAGAGAAATTCAGATTGCAACTTCAATTAAGTATTAGAACTTCACATAAAAACAGTACTTCAAGGTATAAGTGAAGTACTTCTACTGTATAAGTGAAGGTGGTGCAAGCATAACATTGCTAAGATATAAGATGTAATGATAACATTGCAATATTTCAAGTATCTGTTCAATATAAGAATGTAAAACCTCAGCTGTACCGTAAAAGTACCTAAGGCACAGGGGTAAGTTGTATTTTTCAATTAGGCAATTCTGCAGTTGAATTCAACACAATGTGTTTATGGGTATGGACTTGGAAATAGGCCTTAAAAATCCATTATATTAACCATAGTCTAATAGTACTGTTAGAAAACGTACATCTAAAGCCAAACATGGTCTAGCAATACGTCTTATGGAAATTTTCCCTAAAAAGAATGAACATATCAGAAAATAGTTCCAGAAACGCTCCATCAATAATTTATAATGCAATAATAATATTTCATTAGAAAAATACCTATATTTCCATCACATTTTCATCGTTGCTTGATTTTACAAATTAATGTATGCTCTTCAGGAAGAGAAGAACTAAACTAATGCTAATTTTCTGAAACCAGTAGCTGAAAAATACAATGCAAACAAAAAAGAAGACATAGTATATCTAATTAAATATTTTTAATGATAATACACAAAGAAGTTGATATTCTGTATAAAGCACTATGGTGCTATATGAAAACAAGATTTACTATTATAATACACTACCGTACATTTAAAATAATGCAAAATATGTATTTGGATGCAGCAGAATGGCCTTTTCCAGCTTCATAGTAGATTTAAAGGCTATCAGTATTCTCCATATGACTTGTTTTTAATTTCGTTATAAATAAACTCTATCTGAAATTTGTAATTTGTTGTTGCATTTTTGGTTTTAGTGTATTTAAACATAGTTGAATATGCTTTTTATGGGCTGTCACTGCTTTTTATATGAACTACCTTATACAGAAGTTTCTGAGTTCTTTTATGACACTACGGAGTAAAACGAGATTTTTTTTATTTTATTGGGAAAAAAACCAGTTTAACAGTAGGATGTGTGTACATCTTGTAATATTTATTGATAGCTTTGACATGTGATAAGATGAAAATCAAAGCTGAATGTGGAAAAATTCCTTTTGACTTTTGAAACCTGGTGACCAAAACCAATCATTCTCTACAAGGGTATTTAAACATGTGAGAAAAGGAATGGATACATACCACATCCCATACTCTCCATCATACATGAAATTTAGTTGGTTATTTATTCATATGGAAAAAGAAGTGATCAACAGAAGATCATTTTCAACCATGCAGTACAAAGATGACGTCTTTCAGTTCTTTGAAAAGAAAAAAAGCAAAGCATGAAATATTTTGCTTATTTTGGAACATATTTTAGCACAACACAAAAAGAACCATTGAAAATTTTGCTTCAGCAAATTTTTCAACTGGCAGTAGAGACTTTACCTCAAAGAGCAGATGATGATACATTCTTTGTTATCTGAGCTGTCTCTGGTCTCCTTACCATCTCCACTGACTGTGTTCTGCATGATACAAGTTGCTGTCAACTGATAATGTGAACTGTGACAACTCAAGAATTTATATAAATAGTAGAGCTGTTTTGTTATTTTAATATTTTGTGTCTTTTTTTAGTGCTAAGGGAACATATTGTGATTTTCAGAGCCACTGCTTGCCAGGAACTGAAGTTCTGTGGGTTATCCATTAGCAATAACTTACATGCGGATGAGTCAAAGTTAAGCTTCTGGCATTAATTAGTTTTATTTTGTTTGAAAATTTGCATTGTTAAGTGGTTCACATGCATTCCCAAGTCTTTGTAATTAGAATGTTTTTATGAAGAAAAATCTAAAGTTAAGAGTTTCTACTGAAGCAATCTTTCAGATCACAGAGTTTTATGACCTTCACTGACCATCAAGGAATTGCAGAGATAATGCCTACTCTGTGTAGTCACTTTGAGTGTTACCTGAATGTTTTTCAACTATCCTCAGTTTTCATTGTTCTTGTCCTCAATTTTTAAAAAGTCTTTTCATTGAAAAGACTACTCTGAAATAACGGAAACTGAGATCAATAGGCTGTATACTAACACACACTGATCCTTTTTCCAAAATAGCTGACAGCAGAAGTCTAAGGAACAGTAAGAGCAAAGCAAGACTGAACTTAAGTATGTTTTATGGAAAAAGACTTAGTTTTTAAACATGGAAGCAGAGATAATTTTACAGCCTTATATATGCTGTTTGCCTTGATACATGGAAATCTATAGCTCTATAGCCTTTGTATTATTACTGAGATATCAACGCGAGTGAGGCTGGTGGTCAGTGCTTTAACACATAACGAAGAGAGAGTGAATCTCCTATATGTCTTCTATACAGATCATCCATCACATTAGAGAATAGGATCATTCTGTTTTTTACTGGATATATGTTCCATGCTTTCATATCAGAACATTCATAAAATTTCTGGAAATTATGGATACTAGGCACCTCAACTAAAATATTGTCGAAGGCCATATAAGGAAATTATGTGTTATATGCCATCTTGAAAGAAAAAGAAAAATTGTTTGGAGATTTAGAAATGAATGCATGTTTATCATCTAGTAATCATGCCTGTATTGGTGGATAGAAATTCAGTCCTTCATACTTATCATCTTAAAACACAGCAAATATGAACTGTAACGAAAGGAGAAAAGGTTTGAATTAAGATTATAAATTATAACTTGAAAGTTTCTAAGAACAATTTTTAGACTTTCCAAAAGCCATAATAAAAGTGAATGTTGACTTCACCCAGAAGAGAATTTAAAAAAACCCCAACAAAACAGAAATATCCAAGTTTAAAATAAATGGGAAAACAGTGGATGTAACCAGATGCTAGAACTGTAATACCAAGTTAAAAAAGTATAAAAAAGAGGAAAACAAACTAAAAGTCCATCATTAGCTTCATTAATAACAGTAAGATGATATTTTAAAATATGGTACAAAAAATAATTCAAAAATTGTAGAAAATTGGTATTGATCTATTACAAGTCCAGACTCTTAATAGTTATAAAGTAATTTTAATATTCCTAGTCTGCTTAAAACATAGTTGTGCTGAAAAACTTATTTGACTGTTGGTGATGACTGTACTTCTGTACTATCTAATTTAAGCAGTCTGATAGTTTGAATTTAATTTTTTTTAGGGGCTAGATGATCCATTGCCCTAGTGGTCAACTACAGTTTTAAAAAAATTTTAATATTTCTCAAATAAGTTCAAAATCAGTAAAGGTTGGTCTGGATAATGACAGACCACATGACAGTGGTCCCATTGGAAATAAGGGGATAAGTGACGTAAGACCCTTTTATTAAGAGACAACCAGTAAGAATGCCAACCTGTACAGTTTAGTGGAAAAAAAAATATATCTTGTAAACCCAACATAATAATGTGAGCTAAAGTATATTTAGTTGTTTGCAATATGTTTAAAATCCTAAGAAAATGCTGAATAATGGATATGTATTGCTACTGATAAACCTGAATACCTTGACATGTTAGCTCTAGCAAAATTTAAGTTCCTGTATAATTAAATATGAAGTCATGTGCTTCATATTAATAAATGTTTTCATAGAATCCTTAAGGTTGGAAAATACCTGAAGATCATCGAGTCCAACCACTTTACTACAGAGCAGTGTGTCCAAAAAAGTCTTGAGATTCAGTGAACCAGGGTTGAGCCCAAAAGGTAGGGTTGTGGCTAACGGGTATGTTTGGGTTCTCAAATTACCTTGCTTGTCTTGTCAGCAGCCTCGTTTGATGCTGAAACAGGGTTCTGTCTCCTACAGTCACGCGATAAGAATGATGTTAAAATTTGGAACAGGTTTAGAGAAGAGCCACTAGAATGTTGAAAGGACTGGTATTATGAAGAAGTCTACATCCTTTTCCTATTTATTTTATCAAAGATATATTAATGTTATATTAAAGGACAACCTGATTATGAACTCCTTTAAATTCAGAGTGAAAATCTGATAACAGTGGACACCTCTTTCTAGCAAAATATCAGAAGGTTAAATTGATGTTGAAGCACCACAATTTGAAACACAATGGATGGATTTTAGTGCTTAAAGTCATTACTGGAGCATTTTATAAAAAGTCGTTTATCTGTCATTATTCAAATTCAGGATGAAATACTTTCCTAAAGAACATGATCCAGTTCTGTGGCAAACACTGGACTTTTAAAATGAGATAGATTCCACTAGGGCAGAGGTTAGACTGACTGACCATGATAATTCCTTTTAACTCAAATGAAATTAATAAATGAATATACTTTATATATTACATTTATAAATATTGTACCATTTGGATGCATTTATAATGAATAAATATGAACAGTCCTCATAAGCAACTCCCAATTTTTATTTCTCCATTAACTTTATATTAAAGCCATATTAAGAATGATAACTTCTCTGTACTCTTCTCAATTCTGTGCCATTATGCTGTAGTGATGAAATAAAACAATACAGTAGAAGACATCCTGTACCTATTCTGTAATATATAAGGGAAAGTTCTTTTGCTGTAGACACATGGGACACAATTTTCTAGTTCTGACTAAGCCAAAAAGCTTTTCCAGATGCACTCCACCGTCCTGTGTGCTGAATTCTTTTGACTTTCTTCCCACAGTTCCAATAACCAAAGAGTGTTTCAGCCATCACTGAATCTGTATCTGGCTTTTAAGACAGAGAAATATTGTCTGTGTTAGCAGTTGAGGAACTGAGTATAGGGCATTTACAAAGGTGGAATTAGTGCTACTCAGAGAAGTCTTGGTCCTAAGGAAGAACTGGATCTCTCTCTTCTTAATTCATGTGTGCTATACTAGATTGTCTTTATTCCTTATGTGAGCTCTTAATTTTATAGTCATACAGGAGCACAGCTTTCTTACAGAATTGTGCTGATTTTGTGAGTTGGATAGCTTGAAAGTCAGTCTCAGAAGTTCTTTTGAATTGTATCTGAATTATTCTTGGAAAGTGAGAAGATGTGATTTATCCACATGTCCAAAAATGGAAAAAAAAAAAGAAAAAAACCCAAAACAAAACCCCACAAAAACAAAGACAAAACCAACCAAAACAAACAAAAAACCCGTATGCAGCAGAAAATAAGACCCCAAACTCTCTTTGTCAGTTCATGGTAATTTTTATGTATTGTTTACATTCATCTCCACATAAAGGGAAAGTTTCCCATTTGTAAAATTCTGCCTCCAGTAAATCAACAGAACTGCTATTGGTTATAGTAAAGCAGTATGAAGTTCCAATTCATGTTTCATCACAGAAGACACATCATAACTCGTATACATGTATCAGAGAACTGTTGAAAAAAGCAACAAGGGTAGTTAAATATAGCACAGTATAGTTTCTTTAAATTACTATTACAGATTGATGTTTTTCTTAAAAATTTATCAGAAAATTTAAGCAAAATAGTAAACAGGAAACTAAAGAGCACTTTAAAATAATTATACATTGAGCTATGCTACTATTAATGTTTAATAAAATGTAGAAACAAGGTTTCATGTGAATTCTGGTGTATCGCTTTAGAGAGTTGTAGATCAGAAAGGTTCTAGTACACATTGGACATGCCAGTTTCACAGTTTTACCTTCTATAAAAGGTAGTTTGAAAAGCTTTTCTGAATAGTTTCCCTGTAATCATTCATGAGAATCACTGCAAGTATGTATTGATTTTGGGGTTTACTCTGCATTAGTAGTAATACAATGAACAGTTTGGGTTACAAAGCACAACTGTGTGGTATAGAATGAAATGGTTGGTAGACTGCTGCAAGATGGAAACAGATATTAATGATAGTCTTTTTTTTCCCCTTTTTCTTTTTTTTTCTTTCCTTTTTTTTTTTTTTTTCCCCTTTCTTTTTTTTTTAAACCGGTCCTAAGAAGGACTTGGAGATTACTGTCCTGATTTTGTTTCTTTTTTGATTGGGGAAATGTGGTAGATATAAGATCTTGGAAATGCTATTTGATGTAAATTAACAAAAATCCATGAAACATAGTTAACCATAGATATAGTCTGACAGTAAGAAGAATATTGTGAAGAAGCAGAGGAAATCATAGAACGACTGTGTGTTACTCTGACAGTGAATCGGTATTATCTCTGCTATCAGATAATGCAGTTATCATTAATTTTCACATTTGCATTTCAATCTTTGGAAGGAAATGACTCTTGCCGGATGAAGATAAGAGCTCTGTACCACTATAATGAACCATCATTTTATCCCGATGCTTTGTATCCATATGAAAATGAGGCTGGGTGGTGTGGTATGTGAGGAGGGGGTGGGGGGGGTCATAGAAACATTATAACAAAGTGTCAAAAATCACTACAGACTTTTGGAGCCCTTAATGAAACAAGAGGCAGTCTAAATAAATCTTCTGTAGTGAAGTGGGTATTGGATTTAAAGCAGAGAGCTGGGCTCCCAGGCTCCAGGGGTTGGAAAGGAACCTTGTAGAAGCAGGGGAGGATTTCTGTGGACTTGATCTGTCCATCACCAGTTTGGAACTAGGAGGCCAGGTGGACACAGAATAACAAAAGTAAGGGCCTAGGAGTCATCAAGTTAACACTGTCAGTCTAGGTCTTATTTTGACACTTGAATTCTGTTAAGGGAGGTTTAGTATATGCTAGTGCACCACTGTCTTCATGGTTTGGCCCTGTATGAGCCTGAAGGGTGAGAATGTGAGAGCAACTGGATGAATTCACATGGAAGTAGCAACCAAACCTTTACTGTCATCTTTCCCATGAAAAGTTTTGACTTTCGTAGGAAGGAAGTTGTTCCATGACCTACTGAGCGTGTGGGATAGATGAGGAGAATTTTCACCCCTGACAAAATGAAATTATGCCCATTAGCCAGAAATAGTGGTCACCAAAGCTTTAAGAGAAAAATGAGGTGTAAAACAGTTCCTCTAAAGTCATATGAACAGGCAGTAATAAATTTTGAAAAGTAAGAAATACTTCCTGTCATGATGACACTTGTTATGGTGACTTCTGTAGCATCCCTTTCATGAATTGAGGTGCAAATATGGTAGAATTCTGTAAACCTGGAGATATGTGTCGCCTCATCTGACTTGCAACTTAAAATATCAAAAAGAGTGAGTTCATCACTGAATACTGGAGCCCTTGTCAAGCATTTCAACTGTTTTGTCAGTTGAGATGCCATTTCCTTATCATTGTATCCCACAGTTAACATATACATGTGAATTTAAATTTAATTTCAAAATCAGTTGCTATAGAAATGAGCCTAGTTTAGAAGTAACATTTTCTTGTATGTACATTTCACATGTGGAGAACTTTATTTAAACAATTAGCCTTTTAAAATATTTTCAAATGCAAAACATTTTTATGCAAGTCAGAATGCTTCAAAAAAGTGAAACTATCTAGAACCTTCAAGTCTATTAGCTTTTCATTTGATGGTATTCATTTACTCTTTTTGGTCCTTTATTTACTCATCAAATGTTTATGTGACACAGTAAGGCTTTTAATTTTTATTGTGTTAGGTGTAAATTGTTCTTTGGAAACCATCTTGATCTGCAAGTGGGCAAGTTTCTAGACTAGTGTCATAGTTTAGGAGCAGTACTCTCTAATCGAATGACCCCTGTCCCTTTGCTCACTCCCTTCTCCCCTCTGACAGGCAATACAAAAGACACAGATAAAAACACTTTACTGGAAACAGCAATGAGATAAGAAAATGAACAGTCACAGCAGCCATCCTATTAACAACAGTGTAAAAAAGAGAGGATGTTTTACAAGCAAAATGCTCATTGATGCAATGTGACCTCGAGGCAAAGAACAAAATGGCTGGTGGACCCTTCATGTGCCACCTTTTCTTCCTGCCCACAAACCAGGCCCCTCCTTCTTGGAAGTGAAAATCCCTTCCTTCCACCCCCCCCTTTCCCCCCCCGTGATGATTTGGCTAGTATGGAATAACAACCTAGACACACCATTATGGCTCCAGGCTCTGCCCCCTCACAGATATTGCAAAAACTTAAGCCTGTTCTTGTCCACAACCAGGACAACTGGGTAGACTTGAAATTGATCCGGTATCTTCCTGAATTCTTTTGTACTTGGGTATGTCCAGCATGAAGCAGGAACATTGGCCTGACTTGTAAAAGGCATTGACCTCCACGTGAAAGGTGATAGACATTAGAAATGTATTCTATTCTGATTGGCATTTATGTTTCAAGCACAAAAGACTTCTTGTTCACTGAAAAAAGTTGATAGCTGGGAAAGGCATGTGCAAGGGAAGAATGATCAGATTCACTAGGTACTTCGCTTTGGACATGATACTCTATATAGTGGATATTATGTAAAGTACAAATCCCCGTAGGTCACAGTGAAGGACTCCTAGTCTGTGAAATTCTGCGGGGAATCAATGAACATCTGCATTACAATACATTGTTTCTTGTAGTTTCATGCACCGAGGGACCTGCAGAGGCTGGCAGAAAGCTTTGCACTTTTCAGCTGTCTCCATTGTAGTTTGGTCGTAAAGGCAATATAACACCCTGGTAATTGCAAAGGACTGGGAAACATTGTCTGGTTTTGGAAACAGATGGGGTGAGAATCAAAAGGGACATGTAATTGGTCCACAACTATTTTTTTCTTTGTTGTGTTTTTCCCATAAATTCAGCTAAGATTATTGCATGCAGAATACTGCATAGCAACACCAGCTTGAACAATTGAAAGACGGATGTGTTAATGTATTGGACTGTATGCACAACGTGGTGTTATTTAATGTGCAAAGCTGTAGTCCCGTAGTTGGATACAAACACCTAATGAGAGATGCCAGTGACTTTATTTCTTAAATTGACAGGTTTCAGTTGGTTTGAGTGATGAATCCTGTGTTCAGCATATCATTAAAGAAAATATTTTGATTTTCAAAGTACATTTGCATCCTAACCCTTCAAAAATGTTTTATTTACTCTCTCTTAAAACATCATAACATAAAAAAAACAACAAAAAAATTGTCACCAAGAAACATTCATTGTATCTCCATTCAAAATAACTAACTTTTGCTAAGAGTAAAATTAATGTGACACATGATACTAGTATTTACACAATTCAGAAGGGTTCAGAGTCAGAAAAAGAAACAGGACATTGTGGTCATGGAGCTGCAATTGAGTCCTAAGGGCAAAAGTCCTCTCTCACTTCTGACCTTGACTTTCTCAGTGTCTGTGTTTAGCTCAGTGAGACCAGTTTAGCACACATTTGGGTTTAGGTTTAATGGCCACATTTCATTTTTCAGGGTGCTTTACCATTGCATGCTTGAAAGTAGAATATGGATAGAATAGGGTTCTTATATTTTCTCCTTGATTTAGGCTTCAGACAAAGGTATGTGTAAATGATCTTTGTAAAGTGTAATAATGGTCATCACAAAAATGCTACAATAAACTCTTTCATGCAATCGCTCAGCACGTATTCACCAACATGGCAAAAGTAAGCATGGTTGTCTTAATAGTGTCAGACCTCATTTTTATCTCATTACAAAATGTGTAGTTCTTTAAACATGTTCTAGTGGAGTCTGTGAGAAACCCCAAAACCAAATATTCAGAATTATAGACCAGAGTTAAAACTAGTAAGATATTTGGATAGGCAGAAGTAATAATGATTAAAGCCTTTGTTTGGAAAGCAGTAATTGTACAATTACCACTCTTCTCAGTTTTTCCTGCAGTCAGTTGATTACCTTAGACCTTCTAAAATAACTGTATAGAGGACATTTGGTTCCCATCTCCTCTTCCCCCAATAATGTGCACTTTAATAATCAGATTTGATTCCAAAAACTATTTTTAATCTATAGCATATTAAATCATATTCATGGGGAAGATGCTTGCATATGCCTGTTTTGCCAATGTGGGCAGCCAGTCCAGTGTATACGTTGCATCTTTTATGATACATTACAGAAAAAAATGAATCGAATTGTCCCATCACAACCTTACTCTTTCTCTTTGCTTCCCTTTGTCTTCCTCAGGACTGTTAGGCAATATATTCAAGCTGGAAACCTTGACAAGCCATATTTGACTTCACAATATTTTTGTGGGTTAAAGATAGAAAAACTTTACAGTACTTTACAGAATTTTGTCTTAAGTGACTATTGCAGGATTACACATGGGCTTATTTTTTGTTATAAAACAATATTGTCTGATATATTTCAAAGATTGGGGGTAAAGCTGTAAAAATCATTTTACTTGGAGAAAATACTTTGTTCAGGTCTGTGTTGGTCTGATTTCATGGCAATATAGTTGTGTTGATTTTCAAGATGTTTCGTCAGCATAAAACCACAACGATGGATTATTATGGATAATTTAGAGAGGTAATACAATGCATATACTAGGGACATAGTGTTCCAGAGCATTGTGTGTATTCATTTTGGGCTGGGTGGTTCTTAAAAGAGACTGAATTTCAAATTACATCATCGTATGAAAAAAGCCCTTCATTAAGTTATCTGAAGTTTGATACTTACAGTGTAGTGCCAAAACTACTAATCAGTTCATAAATCTTTGGCTTGCATATATAAATAAATACAGCTTCTCATAAAACAAATTCAAGTATCTGGACAGCATTCATGATAAGCAACCACTGAGATTTTTCTTAAGACTACTATAGTCCAATTTTAAAGGTTTCTGTAACGCAACATTGTAAATGCTTTGTATTGTTTGTTACCATCTGATAAACTGTGTAAAATTTTAAACTTAATTTCCTTAATACTTCTAATATTTTGATTTCTACTTTATCATTTTTATTGACTTTTTCTCAGAAAAAAACCCAAACCAAACCAAAACTTTTTTTCCGCTCAATTACAGAACTGCTTAGCATTTGATATTGACTGTTTTTCTAAGTTACGTATTGGATATCGACTTTTCACGGAAATTTTCTTTAAGAGGTGCTCTCTAAATATGTGACTATTTCTAGCAGCCAAAAAGGGAAAAAACCTACAACAAAACAACATATATTTTGGTGTGTTGCATTCCGATAAGAGCTATCATTTAGTTTAATTACTATATCTGTAACACTTTAGCCATCAAATTTTCAGCATCTTCCAAGGAAATTATTTTCTGTCATCTATCTGTTTTGATAGTTACAACTTATTCAGTTTTTTTTTGGTATTGTCACACTACAATGCATGAATCGTGTGAAATCAAAGAATGGTGTGATAAGGTAGTTGACAGGGATGTAGGACTTAAATGTGTGTGAGAGGACATCTTCAGGGGACACTGAAGAAGTGTCCTTGTGTACTGCTATGGTCCCTTTAAATATTTGCTGCAAAGCAATGGGCAGTCAGGAGCGTTGGAGTCTCTTCTAAATGATGCTTGAAGTAAGCTGCAGGTTTCTTTTATACTTTTCTGTAGGAATGCGTCTGATTACAGGAAAGTCAATCTCCTTGGAATCTGCCTCTTGTCAATATATTCTGCAGTGTCATATGCATATTGACAAGCATGATGTAATAGATTAGTTGCTCAACTGATTCATTTGTCTCACATTGTTCAGTGTTCTACATACTGGGAAGCTCAGTCAAGAAATGAAATACACTAATAGTACAAAAAAACTGTGATCCTCCCTGCTAAAGAACCTCTTGCCATCTGCTTGCTTTTTTTTCCCCTCATAAAAGAGACAAAAAATGGCTTGAATTTGTTAGAAAGCACATCGTATTAGTTTCACCGTTTCTCAACTTCTGGGATCATTGCCCTGTAAAAATGCTATGTGTGTTTCCCAAAGCTTGGACATATCATGATGCTTATCTAAAGAGAAAAATGATATATTTTTTAAAGAAAAATGCTGACCTAGTTAGTGAGGCTGAAACCCTTCATTAATTAGAAGTCATAATTGCAATTACATGGTAAAATTAATTTATCACAAAAATAATCCTATCAGTTTTCCTTTTTGGAAAAATGGAACCAAATGATTTTAGCAGCCCATATTGCTTAAGGGTGATATTACAGTGATATTGGGTTAGAGTGAATAAAGTAATCAAGTTCTATTTTCAAGATCTGAAATTGTGAGACTGTGTCATAGATAGTTTATATATTATACGAGATTCACTTGAGTTGTAATTTTGTAATTACATGTAATATATAAAGCTCATATGCACAGATAAATCCATAAAAGGAAAATAGTGCGCTGAAATTTAAAGAGTGAATTGAAGATAACACAGGACATAATATATAGAAAAATTCGTGTAATATGGCAAGTATGCTACTGAGAATGCCTTTTCTACTCTCAGGCTATTTAGACTACCTTGATATTCAAATCTTAATGTACATTAAATGGAATTTAAGGAGGTCCACCTTGCTGGACCTCAGGCAGACTTAGCAAGTAGTGATCCTTGGGGATACCACTTTATGTATATATTTGCAAAGATGTTATAGCCATGAAATACAGTCCTTTGATGACATCATAACTGTGAAATATGACTTTATTTTGCTCACCAGCAGTCAGACCTTTGCTTTATCTATATTAAGCAGTCTGTATGCATAAATAAAGAATACCAAATACTGAAGCTGACTGCTGTAACCTAACATGGCCATCTTCAGTTGTACTCATCACTCTCTGTGATGCCCTATGGATGTCAGGGGACTATTTGTAGAGTAACTTGCTGTCAAATGTCACTAAGTTTAACACAGTCTTCTCTCCAGAAATGTGGTAATAAGTGTTGTGGTACTGTTAGCTATGTGTCCAAATTCAGCAATTATTTATGCTTATTTAAATTTTAACAGTGGGCAGAAATTTATTATTTTATGTCAAGCTAGTCAAACTTGATCTTTAAGGATCTCAAAATGCATCATTAATATTTCTTGTCCTGTTGAAGTAAATAGAAAAGTACACATTGATGTCAATGGAGTTAATACTTCGTCTGTTAATGGCTAGTTAATGTATGAATTTACACAATACTCACAATACTCACAAATGTACTTACTTTTTAGGAGAAAGACTATTAACCACAGTCACCAGGAGAGTGTTCATCTGCCTGCACTTTGTTATTAATGAGAGATAAGAACAAGTACACTTTTAAGTATTTGAAAATATCTTATGTCTCCAAGAAAAACACTTAATAGAACAGTGCAAGAAATCCATGCATAAATCTATCTGTCCAGACTAACCTGGCAATTGAAGATAGAAGCAGTAAGTCTTATTTTATTTTTTTTTTCTCTCCAGGTAGTAAAGAAAAAAAATAATCTACTTTTAGAAGAATTCTTTTGGTCCTCTAGGCTACCATCTTGCAAAGTATTTATAAACTTTTAATTTAATGCGTGTGAGCATGCCACTAAACAAAGAACTACCTGCATGCATCAAGTTAAGCACATATGTATTTGTAGGACTGTGGCCTTAGGTCAGAAGCTCTTCCAAAAAGGAGCTGCCTTTATCACTGAGTACTTTCTACATGCTCAGCAAACTGCTAGCTTGCATAAATTAAAAGGGATGCAAATCAAAGCAATGCTAAAGGCTCCTTTTCACTCCTCTGGAAATGTAAAAGGGCCTTAAAGGTGGACTAAATCACTTCAGCAAGACCCAGAATTCTGAATACAATTAATAAGGACTTCAAATTGTAGCTTCTTCAGTTTTTGTTAATTACAGAACATTGGTTCATGGATTTGCTTGATTGTCTAACTTCCTATTTTGAAACATTTTTAATTAAAATGCTTATCTTAATATAGGATCTTTTGACTCATAGGTGCCTCTTAAAATGATTTTTTTTCTTTTGAGAAATAGGAGCTAAATCTTGAGGCTGCTGTTCATTTCACAGCCACTTCGTTGTCAGTGATGGGATATAACATATGTTAATTTTTCTAACTGATAATTCACTTGGATTCTGCAATCCTTTCTTTTTTTTTTTTAATTTTAAAATCCCCATTATATTTTATGGCTCTGATTACATATGTGGATACAGTCTTGTGGTGGCATAACACTCAAGAATCTTGATCTTGTTTTATTTTCTAGTGGTATGATTTACTATAACTATAGTAATATACCCCTATAAATAATTGAGAGAAGAGGATGCTTAAATGTTGCTCAGGGATAGAAAAGGATTGTGATGCATAATGTCCAAAATGTTCCTAAGGACAAATCTTTTCTTAAGGGAACTAGTTAATATTTTCTTTCTTTTTTACAGTTTTTTTTTTAATAAAAAGTGGCATAAATTTGACTAAAGGACTATCCTGAAATACTCTCTGTGAGGCATCAGTGGCTCTTAGTTTCTCCTTCTGAAGATCAGTTGAATCTACTGTCTATTTTTTAATTATTAGCAAATTCCAATGAATATTTTAGAATTTTGTCTGTTGCTCGATGATTTTCTCCAGCATCAACTGATAAACTAAATCTTATCTTGGCAGTTAAGAGGAAAAAAAGAAAATATATCCTTTTAAAGCTCTTATTTTCTCAATATGATTTTCTTAAATGTGGAGCATCCTATTTGTATTTTTCATCAACTTTT
Source organism: Pipra filicauda (assembly GCF_003945595.2). NCBI lineage: Eukaryota > Metazoa > Chordata > Aves > Passeriformes > Pipridae > Pipra > Pipra filicauda. The sequence goes on from NW_024104731.1 coordinate 2,857,030, forward strand.
TCCTTCAATTTTTCTTTTATACAGACGCTTCCTACTCTTCACCTTTTGCCTTCCTTATGCAATATTTGTAGTAATGAAACCAGTCCATATATACTCATTTTTATTTACTTTATAAGCGTGTATTGTGAGAAAGAGGGCATGAGATTATCTATCTGAATAAATTTGCTTCATATGTTGCCTAAGCTTCATATGTACCTAAGCTTATATGTGCTTTACTGTTGTTATAGTGGCCTAGTGGTAGTTCCCTGTTGTATTTGTCATCTCCACCTCCCTGCCTGCACTTGTGTTCCCCTTCCTTCATCCCCACAGATGGTCACAGCACAGTAGCTGTCGAGGTGACAGTCCAGCAGTGCTTAGCGGAGCAGAAGTCTTTACACTTCGGTTGCTGAAAAACAATTCACAAAAAACGTGCAGCAAAAAGGCAGTTTCCCCAATGTACTCGTACACGTGCTGAAGAAATGTCATTTTCCTTGTCAGGTTTTTTCCTCAATAAATAAGAAAGCATTTTGTTGTTTCTTTTCCCTTTTGATCATTCATAATTTCTGATCATATCCTTTTATATTCTTGGTATGATTTTGTTCATGCTCTTCATTTTCACTCTGCTCTCCATTCTCTTTCTGTTATTTATTTCCTTTGATTCTCTTAAAGTCCCTTTTCCATGTGGTGTGTGTCTTTCATGCATTATAATTATAAAATATTTCTGTTTTCTCTTCAAGCACTCCAGATTTATTTACCTGGCTGTCTAAGTTTGGATACAGTGTTTCCTGCATCATTTGTCAAGGAGAGTATAGAGAGAAAGAAGCACACTATTACTGCTCTTAACTTTGGTGTATTTTCAAGGAGTATCTGCTGGTGTTCATTTGATTATTTTTTTCCTCAGCTATGTATATAGCACACGCATAGGTATCATCAATTCAACGAAAACACCACAGAGAAAATGAATTTTATGAAATTGGGAGGAAGTTTGCAGCAAACAGTGGATTATATTGGTGTTATATAGCTATCTCATCAAAAGGTAGCAAATGCACAAGACCTTTTGCGCTTTTCAATTTGAAAGAAAATGATTTCATTAGAAAAAAAAGAACCATCACTCTGGATGTTGGAGAATGCCAGAGCCTGATGAAACCAGCTGAAGAGACAAACTGAGTGTACGGATGCAGATTAGCCTTCAGAAGATGAGGGTGTAAAAGGGATTTAATGGTAGGATGGATTATAGAAATCCTTGTAACAATGTTAAATAATTATAGTTCCAGCCGAGATCAAAGCAGTGCTGATTGAACCCCCTCAAGCTGTTAACACGGAGTATCTTGAAGAAAAAAAAAAAAAAAGGAAAAAAACCCTCTGAGATTGGTCAGCCTGCGCTGACAGTGTCCTCTGATCTGAGGAAGTTCTGGCTGTATTGAAGGTACAATTTATGGGGGAGGGAAAAATAGAGAGAAGGATTTATCAGTCTGAGTAGCCTATTTAGGTGGGGGGATTGGGTTTTTTTAAGGGAGGAGGAAGGGGTTATTACAATCAATGTTACTGGAGTTCACACACTTACTGAATTTGCAGTAAACTTGTACTCGGTTGGCTTCTTTCCATATTGGAAAAAGGATTAAATTTCTTTAGCAGAATTCTGGTCTGTAAGAAAAATTATTAAACTCTTTTTTTTATCTCCCCCCAACACCTCCCCCCTTTTAGACTATGGTTCCTATTTACATACCTGCCCAGCAACAACTATTAGTAGTGATAACTGGAAGAACGCCTTTGTAGTAGTGATCTTTAGCTGCAGGCAGGGAGTACAGTTGCTATGCCCATTCAGTAGCATTAAACATTTATTCTCATTGCCTTGCCTTCCTGGCATTCATGCCTGGAGGATTATGCTTATGCCTCTATTAATAAAAAAGAGAAGTCAAAGTTAAATACTTATGGTTTGGTGGCATAGTAATGTGGCATAGCCAAAGCTTTTCCTTTTATACAGGTGTCTGCAAAGTGCATCACATCTAGTTTGTTGCAAAAGAAATTGTATAACTTTAATGATGTTGAGGTGTGTCTGGCTTGTTCAGTTCTGAGTGGAAAGCTATAGGGTACAACAACTGAGTAGTTAAAAACAAGGGTGGAAATGACACCTTATGGACTGGGATTGAACTATAGAATCATAAAATAGTTTGAGTTGGAAGGGACTTTAAAGATCGTCTAGTTCCAACCTTCCTCCTCATGTTCCACTAGATCAGGTTGCTCAAAGCTGCATCCAGCCTGGCCTTGAACACTTCCAGGGATGGGGCATCCACCAGTAGGTCTGTCTGAAGGAATGATTTCATTTGCTCCCTGGCTTTGTGATGGGACTGGAACTGAGTGAGAACAACTATCACTGCAGTGTAAAGTGTAAACAGCTGTTTGACATCTCCTCTCTGGCATAGCCACATAGGGAAAAAGGTGGTTCAATAAGGCATCATCAGCTGTATGGCAGGAAGACTTTGCCATCATGTAGATTTTTGCCAATGAGTGGCCTGCAACTGATCTTAGACTTGCAGATTTAGAAAGGTTAAATGATATTTTTTAAGAAAAAGGACCGAAAAATTTTAGGTTCCTGGAAATGCCTAGTTCTGCGAATACATACATATGGCTGTATTTTTGTACGAATATGAGTGCTTTGTTTCCTGAGTACTCCCAGTCTACTAAATGGTTATCAGAGAGTATATTAATGAACTGTTCTATATTTTAGAGAACAATGATGCATGTCGAAACCCCAAACCTCTTCTCAAATCCCTGTGTAACAAGCTGTAGTAATAATTTCCAAATGGTTTAGTAAAATCTTGTATCAAATACTTTTACTCTTAAACCTCAAAGATAGCTTTAGTTTTGGTTTATGAGCAGTTGTATGTGACCTGTCTATGGACTTCTGTTAACCTGTTAACTTAGGTAAGCTGCTTCTTACATGTTAAAATTCTGAGTAGTCCTTTATGTTGAGGGAGCCTTAAACAAATCTGTGTACCTCAGGTCAGGGATTAAGACTTTTTAATGGTACCATCCCCAAGGAATTTTATGGCCATTTTCTTTAAAAGTATGACAGTGTTTGCAAGCATCTTGAAATATCCGTAGATGTCCAAGTTAGAGTTACAGGTTCTGTGTCTATTGTCCTAGCCAAGTCCTATGGAAAACATGGGAGACTGTCCTCTGATGATCCTCTGGAGCACTGTCTCACAATATGGGGTTTAATTGTGTAGAAAATATTGTGACTAACCTGAGCTTTCCTGTTGAAGGTGTGATCTAAGATGAGATAGAAATAATTTTGCAGTAATTACTGAGAGATCTTGGCTAAGATCTGCAAAGTTGTTTAGGTATCTAACTCTATTTGATATATAGTGGTTTGTAGAGTTAAACGTGTCTGCGGGAGCAAGGTGTAGTATTTAATCAAACTGGTAGTTACACTGCTGGATAGAAACAGATAATGCCATTAAGTGAGCTTTAAGGAGGTGGTATGCTAGTTCAAAACTACCTGGCATCAATTAAGCAAGGGTTTTAAAGGCAGTAGTGTTAAATGTGGCCTTACCTGGAATTGTAGAGTCTTGAATTCTTGGCCAGGGATCTCACAACTCTGTTTTATAAAGAGACAATTTGAAGGAAGAGTTAATGCTGTTGGACATATAGATATGCTATTTTAATGATATAATTTTGGAGATACTGAAAACTGATGTGATGAATGCTTTGGAGAAGAAATGACCACACCAGCCTGTGCATGAGTTTTTAATACTGGAAATAGGAAAGAATAGTTACTTTTAGAGACTGAACATAACAAGTTTTGTGAATCAAAAAAAAAAATGAATTAAGATTATGTATGTAGTGTGATTGAATTTTGAGACTGATTATGTGGAGTGCTAGTAGGAAGAGGAAGAAGGAAGAGCTGCTGAAACAGTGCTTTTAAGGACAATAATTGAAGGCAGGAGGGGAAACCATTAGGAGTGGGTTTTTTACCTTGAGGAAGAGTTTCATAATTTCTCTTTAGAGAATGTGCAGAATCCTTTTTTTTTGCTTTCTTTTCTTCACCCATCTCCACTGTCTAGGGTTCTGCTGGTGCTATCAAAAATGAATAATAAAAATGTGAATCAACAAGAAGTCTCGAGTTGTTTGCGCATGACAAAGTTGTTCTGTATGCTTCTTTTTTTCGTGCACCAGATTAAATAATAAACGAATATCAAAGAACTAAAAAAATTTTCCTTTCCTCTCCCCCCATCAGCCTTCCCTGTTGCTTTCTAACCCTTCCTAAAATTGCGGAGGAAGAGTTAATAATGGAACTAGCTTTAGTGTGTGTTACCTACCTATTCTCACTTCTTCTTCACACTTTAAAACCCTTCACAGGGGATTTTAGAATGGGAAAATGCTAAATCAGCTCTTTCCCTGTCCTTGGCTTCTGAGCTTTTTTTTTGTCATTGTGCTATGGAAAAAAGGATCAGACTCCAAACCTTTAAGCAGTAGCTGCATTTGGAAATAATCTAAAGTAAAGAGATGTCTTTGTGCAATGAGGAACATCATTCTTCCCCTTTGTGTTCTGAAATGACAGATTATTGCCCCTTGACAGTAAATTTGAAATCAGATAACTGAGGCTCACTGGATGATTTTTATCTCCAGAGTCCATGTAAATTTGTCGTATGTTCTGTGTTGTGCTTAGTGCTTGTAATAGTACGGTACAGCTCAGAGTTATATCCAGCTGTACGTGAATGACTCGAAGATTTGGCATTTTATGTTACCAGAGGGGAAAAGAGCCTAATTAGACTTAAAAATTTCCTAGTTATTTCTAATTGATATTACTATTTTAAGCAGAAATTGTTCTCCTTTTCAACATAACTTTCTACATTTTTATTTAAATCGTACGTACAATATGAGTGGTTCTAGATGTAAATTAAAATACACATGATGAAGTGGGCAAGCTTCCCCCTCCTTAATGATCTCCCCCTCCAGCCAGGTTTGTACTTCAAGTTATGAATACAGTGTAAAGACTCTGGAAGAGAAGCTGTTGGCATTGATGTCCGTTTTGTCATTTTTTTCTCTTTATTCTAATCTTTTATTAAGACATGCTAGGGAGAGGAAACAAACGTTTTTAGACCTTGGCTAAATATGTGTATTGGAGATAGTTATGGCTGGTGTGTCTCATCCGTTGAACTCAGAGATAGTAATACTTTTTGCATTTGATACGTTTGAGGTGCAAAGTTTATCACACACATTAAAAAAAGAAGAAAGGAAAGCAGTTGCTTATAAATTCCAGCTTTCTGGATGTTTTAGTTTGTTCCTGAAATTTTGCTAGGAAGAAATCTGTTTTATGAAGAATTAATTTCCTTTTAAATTGATACTATATAACTTCTGAAATCTTTATTTGAATCTCTTGCATTGTGCACTGTCCTACACTATTTGGTACTTTATATGTGACTATAAACTAGGAAGTCTCTCCTTCAGATTTAAAGATTTCCTGTTATATTATAAATTCTAATCAAAATTGCACAAAACTGATTAGAGTACAAGCCAAAATGTACTTCCCAATCTCAAAAACATGATTGAAAGCTATTATTTGAAGATGGAGTTTCAGTCACTGGCCCTCCTTTGAAGACTTTTTTTTTTAAAAACGAATATTTGTTTACATTTCTGAGACAGGCACCAATCTAAACCTTTCTGAGAACAAATACTAGAATTTATTTTCACAGATTCCCCTGAATAGTTTACTGAGTGCTAATTGTAATAATTTCAGATGCTCAGGTGTTAAAACTGGTCACATGCACATGTGGATGTTTGCACGTTGGAAGAACAGAGAATGCATTAATTTTTAATGTTTTCCATATGTACCAGAAGGGGGGAAATTGAAAGACATAAGCTCACATGATTTTTTTATACCTGTTTGTAGTAACATATACTACAAACACTCTAAATATCTATCTTGTGTATATATCATGAAATATATTCACAACCAACCACTCGATCTTTCTGTCGTATAATTTAAAACATTCTTTTTAGGTCACCTGTTAGCTTTCTGAATTCTCAGTAAGTGAACTAGGAGAGATGCTCAGCCCAGAACAAACAAACAAAGGCACATCTGAAGACTTAGTCCTCAAGCCTAATGTGTAGTTTTCAAAGGCTGTAGTATGGTTTACTGACAACCATGAAATCCTACTGTACTTAGCACAGATATAGTTCATTTCATCTTCATAATGGTGTACTTTATTAATAATCAATGTATATAGACTCAGTTTTAATGCAGAAACAAATCATCAAGTCTCCTTTTTTTTCTTCTGTACCAAATTCCCAATTTTGAAAAGCATAGTGTAGAGAATGGCTATTCTTTATTATAATTATGAATTTAATTGCTAAGTCATGCCTAGCTGTATCTCTTCAGTGAAGTCCCACACCCATGTGAAACACATCCCCCTCCACACCCCAGTCTTCATCTTGAATTTAATGAGGCTTTTAAGTCAAGTTAGATGGTCTTCTGAAATTTTAGATTATAACTGACTTGTCTAACTCACGTAATAGTATGGCTTGCTCTGCAATATGGCTGCACTTCACTCAAATAACTAGTCCTCAAATACTTGTCCAGACACTGACCTAGGTAAGAATTTAGGGGTGTTCATTTCTGACCATACACAAAGCAACAGAACATCTCAGTGCCACCTGCAAACAAGTGTCATGGTGCTGTAGGCTCAACAGGGAATTTAGGTCCTGGCTTAGGATTTCAGTTGCACTTAAATAATATGTATTTCTAAAGCTGTGATAACTTGGACATAGATAACCAAAGGTGGTAGTTCAGACAAATCCTGTAGGTGTTCCTTTTCTCGCAGCAGACTCTTCGCTGTAGCCCTCTTTGTAAGTGAAAGAGGAAGATTAATGGGGAAAAGAGTTGTGGTGTAGATTCTTCAAGAAGAAGGCATCATCCTGTTATTGTCACTAGAAATAGCATCTTCCGAGCACTGAAAAGTGGATTTGGAGATTGGGTTACTATGTAAAACAGCAGATGCTCCTGAGGTCCCAGAACAAGGTCTGAGGGACAGCTGAAACATCTTTGTGGTCTGCTGAAATTGGTGAACCAGAAAGTTTTTTATGGCGGATTTCTCTTGGCCTTTCTTGTTCTTTTGAATTTACTTTGCTACTGCTGCATCTTGCAAAAGAAGCTGCAGACTAGAATGTGGTGGAGTGGGGTTAACAGAGAACAAAGTGTCTAAATTGAGTGGGAGCTCTTGAGGTATAACAGGAAGGATTTGACCGTACTGGCACACACAGTATTCAGACCTGTGTGAAATAACTAGTGTGAAGTCTGGGTGGCATTATACTTTCTGTGTTTCTACTTTGGATGCATCTTAGAAATCATTACTAGACCACCTCAGCAGTTGTAACTACCTCGTTTTTCATTTTACCTTACTCTGTGGCTTGCATTGGCTCAGGAGAGACCAACTGGGAGCTGACAGTGCTGTGGGGACACATTTTTTTTTTTCATGATTCAGAGGTCTGCAGCAACTCAGTCAAAAATAAAAGAATCCTTATATAAGCAAATAAAATGTGAATTTTATGTGAATACAAGCTTCCTGATTTATCTAAAAGCATTCGCTAAAAGTACTTCATTTCTTTTACTACTGCAATAAAATAATTTTACAGTTAGTAGCATATAACTTACAGGAGTGACAAATTTGGTACTTAAAAAATATTTAGGTTAAAAAAACCTGTCACTTCTAGTAAGTCATTTTTAGAGTGTAATCACTTTAATTCTCCTCTCTAATTTTATCACCAGGAGAAAAGCTCTGAGCCCCCTAACCTCCTGTAAAAATCTTTGCGCTGCTGCTCGTGGTGGCTCCCAGTCAGAGCGACAGAATGGGGATTGAGGCTGGCATGGCTGATCTAGGAATGAGGAAACATATCTTAGTATTTAGCTGCCTAAGTGGTAGATAACCATCGTTAATGTCAGGTCACTTGAAGTCTAAGTTTAACACAGAACAATAACTTGTCAGAAAATCCAGCACGAAACTTATGACATGTTCTACTTGGACTGGAAAAACAGTAGACATGTGGTGTCAGTAATACTGCACCGGCATAGATATTGATTTAAAGACTTGTTTACAGCCCCGCAGAAGACAGGCTATTCAAGCTGTACTGAGAGTATCTTTTCTCTTTGAGTGGTCTAATGTAGTTACAGCACAGCAATGCAGGTTTCCATTTCAGTGTTATGGATTACTGTCACTGAGGCAATAGCAGCCTGTGAAGAGGGGAGGACAGAGTCTCAGTTCCAGCATCACTAGAGTCCCAAACCAACATGTCTTGCTTCTCTTTTTGATTTTCTTCCTGAAAATCCCTGCCATGATTTTCAGGCATTAAGAAGCTACCAAAACTGAGAAGCTTATTCATCCACAAATATGTTTCTTTGGGTTTGATAAATTTCTGGGGTTAATCATTTGATGTTTTATTGGAAACTTCATAAGAAAACTCACCATGTGCTGCAAAAAATATGTAGAAAGTAAAAAGAACAGAATAAGTTGAGACAGAATTTTATATTGGATAGAATCATACAATGGTTAGGATTGGAAGGGACCTTAAAGATCATCTAGTTCAAAGGTTGCTAAAAAACCCATCCAACCTGGCTTTGAGTACTTCTAAGGATGGGGCATGCACGGCTTCTCTGGGCAACCTGTTTGAGCGCCACACCACCCTCACGGTACAAAATGACTCTTGGTTCATATATCAAGAAAATTATTTTTTCCATTTTTTTAAACACCCTTTTCTTCCATCTTCCATTTTATTAGTGTTGGCTTTTATAGTCCTGAGATTAGGGCATCTAGTTAGGAAGGGAAGGAGCTGCATTCATGTCTATATTTTCAGAATTAATTCTATTTTGAATTAACTGATTCTCCATTAAAAAATATGCTGAATTCTGAGGGAGTGCACAGAAATTTGCATCTTTCTGTCCTTAGATGATGACCATAGCAAAGGTGTCATCTACATCCTGAGTTTTTGGCTAAAAAAGTCTTTATTATCAACATAAGGGATGGATGGAGAATTTCTCTCTACCTTTTGGGTATTTTTGGAGCCAAAAGAAATGGGTTGGAGTCTTCTGAATGTGAAACAAAATGGGACCCGTGTGTCCTGGTTCCTACGTCAGAGTTTTTATGAAATTGTGGTCACTATCACAAGTTTCCTTGTGAAAGCAAATGTGCCATCTGTGCTCTGTGCTATACTCTGCACTGTTCAGGTATGTTTGATTTGCTCTGAGAGTGGAGAACCTCTTTCTTTGTCTCTTCATTTTTATAGATTTAGAGGGATATTAACCTACCACCTCAGAGTTTAGACATCTGTAGAATCAGAATAAAGAGACTTCTAGATATATGTAAAGATAAGCAGCTGCTATAGTGAGATTTTCTACATCCTTTTTTCCAGTGTTGTTACCTATATTCCACTGAACTTCAATTAAGAACTAAATTCTTAAGTCTTGACCCTGTCTTTAGTTCTGATTTGTATGTTTTACATATTGGAAAGAGAAAGCATGAATAACTGACAAGAGTTATGAATAAGAGCAAAACTGGGCTTTTATTTAGATTACTATGCAAAATATTTTCCTTTCACTGGTAATGTTTTTTAAATGTAATCAGACTTTTTCATCCAGGAAAGCCTCAATTCAGAAGGACATTAAGTATTAATATATCAATTATTAATATATAGTTATTAATAACTATGAATACCACTAGCATTTCGAATCATACAATCCTTTAAATTAGAAGGTACCTCCAGAGGTGATCTAGTCTAACTCCAGCTCAAAGCTGGGCTCACTTAAGTCAGGTTTCTCAGTGCCTAACCTGGTCAAAGTTTAAAGATCACCAAGAATGGAGAATCTGCAGACTTTCTCAGCAGTGATTTCCTTGCTTAGCTGTTCTAATGTTTTCCTACCTTATGTTGTGGAAATAGTTAAAATTTTTCCTTGTTGCAGCTTGTTTTTCTTTCTTCTTGTCTTCTCCCCGAGCAATAGGAGAGCAGCTCTGTGTTGTTTTTTAAGCCTTCCCATCATATGTTTGCATATGGCAGATAAAGCCCCTTAGCCTTCCTGTCCTAACACCGATCTTCCCAGCTCTTCCAGCTGCCCCTTGCTGCAGTTCCCTGGCAGTCTTGTGGTCCTCCACCAGACTCATCCCAGTATTTGTATGTATGTCCTGCTTGACAGACTCATTCAGAGCCCAGGATGCAACAAGGCTTCATTGTTGCAAGAGCACACTGAGAATAACAATCCAAATTGTCTACTTGCAGATTCTTTTCAGCAAAGCTGCTTTCCAGTTGGGCAGTGCCCAGCCTATAATGTTGCATTGGGCCAACCTATCCCAGGTACAGGACTCAGCGTTTGCCTTGGCTGAACTTCATTTGGTTTCTATCAGCCCATTTCTTCAGGTTGTTATGGTATCCGAGTAGTAGCTGTGCTCTCCGGTGGTTCTCAGCTGCTCCCATCAATTTGAAATTATTTGGAAACCTCGAGGGCATTCTTTCCTAATATCCATACCAGTAATAATAATGTTAAAACGCATTGGCCCTAGAATTGCCCCTTGAGAGATGACACTACTAACTGGACTTCATACTGCTGTACACACTGCTTTGATTCAGTGCTTGAGCTGGTTTTTCACTCACTTTTTAATCTATCCATAAACCATATTTCACCAATATGTTTATGAGAATATGCTGTGGAAAGCATTTTTAAAGTCCAGCAATACCCACTGCTGTCCCCTCTCACTGGCAAAACCAGTCATCTCATCATAGGAGTTAGTGAGGTTGGTCAGGTGTGATTTGTCTTTAGTAAATTCATGCCAAGGGCTCCAAACCACCTTCTTATTGTGTATGTACCTGGTCATGACATTGAGGAGAATTTGCTTCATATCATTCCCACAGGAGGACCCCTGGTGGTCTAGTGGTTAGGATGAGTCACTTTCACCGCCGGGGCTCGGGTTTGATTCCCGGTCAGGGAACTCCCCCGGGCAGATGGAGCTCATCAGCCCTGTAAGGCCATCCATCTAAGAGAAGGTCACTCTAAACAAACCTACGTCCTGAGGACCTACCTGCCACCGTCCGAGCTTCGTTCGGCCCCAGCAGTTGAACCTCAGGATTAAAGGGTGGGCTCAGTTCAGCGCACACTGTTGTCTCACCTGAAAAATCCACTGCACAGGCTCGAAGGGTAATGACCTTTCCCAAATCTTCGTTCTCGAAGACTGGCCATGAAAAAAAAAAACTACAAGCATTCTCACAGATGTAGTTTGTGTTAAAAACCCCTGGAACCTCCTCCTTGTCCTTCTTGATGCTTGGCATAATGCTTGCCTGTTTCTAGTCATGCGGGAGCTTCTCTCCTCATAGAAGTTACAGCATTTCAAAGCTGATGAGGAATGGATTCATAGTGACATTGGTCAGCTCCCTCATCACCCTTGGGTTCAGCCCATTGGGTCCCATGGACATGTGTATGTCCGATTTGCTTAAGTGTTCCCTTAGTTAATCTTCCAGTCCTGTGGATAGTGCTGTAGACTACTATCACTAAGCTCAGGAACCTGGGAAGCCTGATGGAACACCTTAGAATCAAAAATCGAACCAAAGTAGGCAGTTAGAGCCTCAGCCTTTTTGATGTCACTGTCATCTATCCACTCTCAGTAGTGGGTATTGCTGGACTTTAAAGAAGCTTTCCACATGTATTCTCATAAACATATGAAATATGAATTTATGGATAGATTAAAAAGTGGGTGAAAAGTCATTATCATCCCTGTCCCACTGGGTACCAAGACCATGTTTTATGGTTTTTTTTTCCTTCTAATTTTACTGCCTATGTTTCTGCTGAAATACATTTTGCTGCCCTTCAAATATTTCTCTATTTGCAACTCCGGGTAAGAACAGCATTACAAGAAATGTATAGATAGTCCTTTTAATTTTGTCTTATCTAAATATAGTAATCTCTAAGTTAGTTTAAGGTAGTCTTTAGTCAATGAAGTGAGATAAGCACCTTTGCTCTTTCCATTTTAAGATAGTTATCTACAAGAAGGGGGATAATTTTACCTCTTGGAACACGTCTGTCTCAGTTTACTGCAGACAGAACCTGGATGTATCTCTTATACTTGACATCAAGTTTTTAGGCAGCTGAAGTCAGTCTTGAACAGTTAACTGCAGTTTAAACAGCTAAAATTTTAATTCTGCTCATAATTCAAATAGAATACATGCTCAAATTCTCTCCTGAATTGACTTGCTTCCTCAGTTACGTTAGGGTAACAACTGTAAGGTTTCCTATTTGATATTTCTTGATAATAGTTACACTGTTATTTCTGTTTAACTTACAGGATCCTGAAATAAGATTAGTTAAATACAAGAAGAGATAACTGGGGCCAAATTCTGCTTCTCAGACTTCAAAATTGACTAATGTATTTAAATGTATGTTTAACATTTTTGTTTCATATAAAATGTTTTTGAATGCACACTGAATGGCCAACTCCAGTATCAGGAAACACTTTCAACAAAGTCATCCTTGTTCTGAGAATGCTGATAAACACTGCCAAAATGCTTTTGAACTGTTTTTATGGAGGTTATTTTTAGAGAATTTACAAAGCAGAAAGAAAATGAAAAGTCATAAGGCTTCTTTCAGTGTAGAAAAAAAAAGTTACAAATATCTCTAGGTTTAAGGTATCTTAAATCTTATTTTCTTCTTCTGTGCAGAACTGCATCATGACCAACGAAGTCACATAGAGGGAACAACTTCTCTAGATTTAAATAGCAAAGTTCTTTCTACCTAGCTTAAGATGTCTACAGCTTGATTTCTTTTTTTTTCTCTGCACACACTGAGCAATGCAATTACAGTTACAGTGTTTGAGGATGTTAGGCTATCAAAACTCTGGAAATCATGTTCACATCCATAGTATATCTAAAGGAAAATAAAACAGTAGATACATTTTTCTTATTTTTTGCAGATTTACATCCCACTCTGTGTGTGAATGCATCACTCACTAGGGCTTTTGAGGCTATGTAGTTAATGTTTGTAATGGTATTTTGTTTATTACAGAAACAGTCATGCACCTTGAGTCTCGGTAGAAGTACCAAGTCATCAGGAACACAAGACTTGGCTATTTCCACAGCTTTTATATCTTGGGATCCCCACTCAGTTAAAACAACCAAAGAAAGATCCTGATATGAAAACAATGAATTGGTTTGATGCTGAACCTTTGATGATACTGTCTCCATAGGGCTTAAAAATGTGAAGTAGAACGTATTTCCAAAATCCATGACAAGTGGCCAAGTCAGAGGCTCTAGGGAATGACATCCAATGAGCTGTTTCCATTATGATGTTAATTTAATGTACAATGCAGTCCACTTTTCTGTATATTGGATGCTATGTGATTATGTTAGTCTCATTTTCTCCTGGAGCTTCTTTTATTAAGTTGTGTAAATCATGAGAGCACAGTAACCATGAGTCACGTACAATTCTGCTTGTTCACAAAATTTCTTACAGGTAACCACAAGCTGTATGATCACCTACTATAGGGGTTATCCTGGAAAGATACAGCAGAGGATTTTGTACTGTGTCTGTGGTTTGCCTTAAATGTAAAGGCACTTCATTAGGCTGATGTGAATAGCAAGCTAATGCTTCATGGTCTGTTAAAAACTCAAATTTGAGGGAGTCTTAAATGAGGTTACTCTTCTTCAATCTCTCTGATGCTTTTGCAGAGAAAAAGAAGGAAAACTTAAAAGAGTTGTGTTAGTGTTTGATATTTTTCCTGTCATCTCCCTTCTCTTAGGGTGGTTTTTTCAACTTGACATCAGTGCATTGATAAATGTAAATTCTGCTTTAATAACAGCTACATGCGCAACTGTTTGTGCATTTTTAAGTGGCCAAACCGCTCATTCACCACATGTAGGCTATTTGAAACTAAGTCTACTAAGTAAAGCATGTAGGAAAATGAGAAATTCATAAAGTGTATAAATTAAAAGACCAGGAGAAAACATCCAGTTTGACAAGCCATAAAGCAAAAGGTATATTTTAGGGCAGAATTTAGTTACAGTTTGAAGCACAGCATACATTTAAAACAATATTTTACCCTACAATACTTCAGGTTGGAAGGACCTCAGGGCATCTCTGGTCTAGCCTCCTACTTAAAGCATGATTGACTCTGAGATTACACCAGGAGGACTGGGCCTTTATCTTGTTGGATCTTGAAAATCTCCAAGGATGGAGAATGCATGTGTTTTTGGGACAACCTGTTTCAATGCTTTGCCATCCTGATAATAAAAAGTATCCCCCCATATCCATTCTGAGTCTTTCTTGTTCAAATTCATGTCTGGTGTTTCTTGTCCTCCTGGCATGCATCAAGCCTGCTTCCACCTTCTTGATTATCTCCTCTTAACAGCAAGGCTTGTGTTAATGTCCCCTTGAAGTCTTCTCTTATTTAGACTGAACAAGTCTAGTTCCCTCTATATTCTGCAGGGTAAGTGGTCCAGCCATCTTGACCATCTAGATAGTCTTTTGCTTGACTGCTTCAGTTTCTCAGCATCTTAAAAACTAATTCCCAGTACTGGAATATAGTATTCCAGATGTGGTCTAACAAACAGAGGATGATAATCACTTCGCTTGGTCTACTGCCTGTGGTCCTGTTAATACAGCCCAGGAAGCTGTTGACCTTCTTTGCTGCCAGGACATACTGTCGGGTCATTTTCAGCTTTCTGTCAACAAACACCCCCAGGTATTTTCCAGCAGATCTGTTCCCCAGCCAGGCAGTGTCTGTACTACTGCAAAGGTTCCTCCCTTCCCAAACCCAGGACATTGTATTTTTCCTCATTGAGTTTCATGAAGTTCCTGGAAGCCTCTTCCTCCCAGTTATCTAGGCAGCTCTGAATGACAGGGCTGCCTCTGCATGAATTCCCTCCCAGTTTGACATCATCTGCGAATTTGATGACACTGCATGCCAACCTTTTCTCCAGGTCATTGATGAAGACATTAAACAACATGGTTTGTAGCACAGTCCCCTTCTTATCAAACTCCAGGATTAGGATGCTCTAGTAACCAGTACCACCTGAGCCCAGCTACCACAGAATCATGGAGTCACAGAGTTGTTAAGGTCATCTAGTCCAACCCAGGGCTACCTAGAACCGATTGCCCAGTATTGTGTCTAGACAGCTTTTGAACATTTCCAAGGATGGAGGCTGCACTTCTCTGGGCAACCTCTATCAACCATCTCGCAGTGAAAAAGTGTTTCCTGATATTCAGAGGGAACCTCCTGTGCTTCAGTTTGTGCCCACTGCTTCTGGTCCTGTCACAGCCTGGCTCCACCTTCTTTACATCATCCCTTCAAGTTCTTGTATGCATGGGTGAGATTTACCCTAAGATTTCTCTTCTCTGGGTTAAACAGTCCCAGCTTGCTCAGCCTGTCCTCATTTGAGAGATGCTCCAATCCTTTTATCACCTTTGTAGCCCCAGACATGTAGTCCATGTCTGTCTTGTACAGGGAAGCCCAAAACTGGGCACAGTGCTCCAGGTGTAGCCTTACCAGTGCTGAGTAGAGAAATTTAAATTTTGAATTTAGATTTTCTGTAAATACCTATTGTATTTTTGATAGTTTGATTTGATATTGGAGAATTCTGTTAAAAATGTCTAGCCTATATGACTATAAATTTGCCTACTTGAAGTTTTCAGCCATTGTAATATGTAATAACATCTTGGCTGTACCTTTTGTTGCTTGATCAAGAACACTATCATACATTTATTTTCATCTTTTATGTATGTTCACGTCCAAGTCAAACCATAGCATTCTTTTTAATAATCTGAGGAGACTTAATTTCTTTTCTTTTACTATAAGACATCTTTTCCAGCCTTTTAATTAATTTATTGTATTTCCAATAAACATCCTCAAAGTTTTCAGCTTTCTTTTTCCTGGGAACCAGAGAAAGAAAACTGGCCACAGAATTATGGTAAAGCAGTGCCAGGGCATCTTACCCCTTTAATATAACCTTTCCACTGCATCAGGATGTATTTCCATTGCTACTGTTCAGTAGCACTCGCTACTGTGCATTTCCACTTTCGGCTACAGTGTTCAATTGGGAAATCCTGTTCAGCTGATAAGAGGCCCGAATCCCCAAACATTTTTGGAGCCAGTGCTTCTCAGAAGTGAGTCTCCTGCCCTGTGGGTATGTCCTGCATTGTTTGGTCCCGTGGGCACTTTGTTTTTCTCTATTACCACACACATGCAGCAAGTCCAGATTTGCCAGCTAATTATGCTGTCCTGTACCAGCCTTCTTCATTATTTAGTCCTCTCCAATTGTTTTCTTTTCCTCAGCCTTTATCATTAAATGATGATTCCTTTTTCTAATTCATTCATAATTATGTTAAGTACTATAATCAAGAGCCAGCGCTTTCCAGGCTTCACTAGAAATATATCCACTCAGTGACCAGCAGCGTTCATATTTGTCATTTGTCCAGTTTCTACTAAACTTTATTTTTTGGCTAGTGGTGTCTTACCCCTAATTAAAATGGAACATTGTATTAAGTCAAACATTACAGAAAAGTAAATGTGACAAGTGGTGGCATATGATTTTATCAGTTAAGCATGACTTGGTTAATAGAAAACACAAAGTGAGTATTTTAATATGTTTTCCCCAAGCATATGTTGATTAGCAGTAATTTTATTACTTTTATTTAATTCCTTATTAAGCTGTGTATCATTCGTTCAAACTGCTTTGTCATATGTATCAGTATCAGACTGACGGGTCAGTTATCCAGGCCATTCTCTTCCTGATTTTAAAATATTGGCACAACATTGTCCCTCTTTGGAACAGTTGTAGGAATGTGTCCTATGATGACAAGGAAATAATTTCTTTTGAAGCAAATCTTTGAAAAACAGCATATGGAATTAATAGAAGAAAACATTTTGCAGTAAAAAAGAACATGCGAAGAAATATAACGAATTGGTAGCATTCACAAACACGGTAATATGCATCAGAATTGTTAAGAAAATAATTGAACAGGTGACTAAAGTAATTAATTTTATTAACCTGACCTACAATTCAGCTTGCAAGCCAGGAAAGAGGGTGAATAAAGTATATGGAATGAAAAGTCCAGAAACTGGTAGGCTACATAGGGAGTGCCTCACTGATTTAGTGAACAGTTAATCAGAAAGTAGCCCTTCCCAAGTCAGTGAAACTCACATGTCCACAATGCTTCAGTCTGTTCTCTAGATGAAGGAAGTATCAGAAATGATAAACACACATCTCTAATAAAGAGACCTAATGCAATATATATTGGATATTTAAATACTGAATTACATAATATGTAAAGAAGAAATCTGATATCTGTGTTTAATAAAACATCTGATCCTCAGGAAACCATACTCCCAAACTGATTAATTCAAACTGCTGTATATGTGGGCATAATCACCTGGAGTGAATCTAGCTTCAAAATCATTAACAAAAGGTTTTCATAAAATAATAGAGTGCTGAATTTTTAGGGCACCATCTGGCAGTGATGTAAAGAGACCTGTTCTTGGTAGGGATTTATTTATTTGTCTTTACTCAATAGCTTCATTAATTATTTGATTAAGGTTATTAAAATAATACTAAGTTGGGAAAGAGTTTTAGAAACCTCTAGGAAAAAAAGTGTATGCTTCTTTTGATTGCCTAAAACCTACTCAGGAATTAAATTCTTTGTCTGACATTGCAGTGAGACCGAACCAGTTACATACTAGGTTTCATATGTCTCTATAGCAGAAAAATACTGAAAAAAAAAAAAAAAAAAGAAAAAAAAAGTGAAAAAGAATTATAGTGATTGCAAACTGTGGAAGACAAATTTTTAGAAAATGTTAAAAAGTTTCGTACATTGAATTTGCAGAAGAAATGTCTTAAGGGTCTACTGGGCAGCAGTGAACTAATTAGAATCGTATCCATCTGTGGCAGTGGCCAGTAATGGATGAACTGGGATAGACGATAAGCACATGGCAGGCAGACAGAGGTGTTTCCCCTATTATACCTACCTGGCTTCTGCAGTCTGCAGCTTCCCTGATCACAAGTTGCATCTTTACATTAACACTTGATAATCTTGATGAACTTTGCTTGTATGAATTTCTATAGCTATAGCTTTGTTATAGCTTTGGCCTTCACACTCTTGCCCTGCTGTTGGGCAGAAAAATAACTTTATTTTGGTGTATTTTAAATCTGCTGTTTGAATATTTCATTTGGTGATCTCTGGTTCCTTAAGTGGAGGACTCTTTATTACTACACTTGCTTGATCATGCTTTTACATACCTCCACATTATCACCTCTATTACTTCTGCAACCCTACAGAAAGCTTACAGTACTTAGGAAAAACTCTGAGAACTAAAAAAGCAAAATATTTTATTTACTTCAAAAGTAAGATAAATTAAAAAGCAAAAACATGAAACAAACTTTGTAGCTGTAGAGCTGAACATTGTTATATTTTTTAATATGCATTTTTCATGCAAAATTTTAGGAAAAAGACCTATTAAATTCGTACCTAGAAAGGTCCAGGACAGCAGGTATGGTCTGCAGTTAAGCGGTATGTGCAGTATGTGCCTCTGCAATCTACACAGTGATATGAACAATGGTATCTATTATAACTTAAAGTTCGAATCTGCTGATACCACACCTTGAAGATGTTTGGAAAACAGTCAAGTTGCAAGATTACATTATCAGAGAAGCTGAAACGATTGATCTGGTTATGGGTCCCCATAGTGGACAAGGTAGTATTTCCCCTGACAGCTTTTCGTATGGGGCTGAGTCTCTCCTGGTATAGATGTTGCATATGATGGGGGGCCTCAGCACTTCCAGCCACTTCATTCTTCCCCAGATCATGCCCCTGAGAAGTTTTACATTCCTTGAAAGCTGAAGAAGTTCCTTGATGGTTGCTCTTGTCAGGGATTTATGCCTAAGAATGAACTTTTCTTCAGTTCAGATCTGCTTTCTAACTTGTTTTGATTTTATTCAAGTATTTTTGTATGGTTTCATTTAAAATGTTTGTACCTTTTTAGCAATCAAATATTTCCAAAGTGCTTTTTTTTTTTCATTCAGACAGTTCTTCAGTAGATATGGTTCTCTGCCCCTAATTGATATGGCAGCTTGTATTTTTTCTCAGTTCTAAGAACTGAGAGAAACTGTCCCCCTCCTAAGGTAAAGTGCCTTTTCTAGTTATCCTAAGAACAGCTGTGTGAAGAATTGCAATAGTGGCTCCTGTGGCTCCTTTGTGAGTCTTCAAAAGCAAAACCTTCGTCTTGTTTGCCCTGCCAGTGCTTTCCAGATACTGAGTTGCAAATGTGGGTATACAGGAGCTTAAATATCCCCCAAGCTAAACTGCAGACTGGAAAATCAGTGTCTCCCAAAGACACAGGTGAGCTGGGAGAGACCTTGGAGATCCTCTTGCTTAGAAATTATGTAAGTTTCGTATGTCTCCAATGTGCTACCTTACATAGGATTTTTCGACAAAAATATATTAATTTCAAAGCAAAGTATTGAGGAATCTGTGCTTGAAGCATAGGGCAGAACAGATAGCATTGGAGGATGAAGCAGGAAGTATGGATTCCTTCTCTCACTGCACAGTCATGCTTTTCCAGGCTGTGTTACCTACTCAGCTGAGCTCTCACTACTTGCCCTCAGGATCAGGTGTTATCTGGGGAGTGCTGAGAGGCATGCAGTACCTCCTGTGGTCCCTTTACACCCACAAAAATCTAATTAAAGGTTGCAGCTGGAGCATGCAGTCCTTTCCTGTGGGAGTTTTCTCTTTCCGTTTTCCCCTCGTCCGTCTAAGGACAATGTGAGGATCCTTGGAAAGCAGTTCTTGCAAAAAATCTTACTACCTGTGTTGCTTTTTGTAGAAAAAAATAAGTGGGAATTTTTCCTTGGTGTTTTATTTGATTATAGTAAAGGTGCAGCGGTATTTGCTTTGTGTTATCCTGTGCGAGTGTTTATTAATCTAAATAATGGAACTTCAGTTATCAGAAAATTCTTGTGCCTGCTTAAAGCACTGAAGAAAGCATGAAGTCAGTAGATGCTAATTTTGGAGGAAAACTCTGCGAAGATTTCTGCCTTACCTTAGCTCAAAAATTGTCAGTTTTACTATTAGCTTATTTCCAGAATAGAAAGTGTCTACAAAACTATTATATATCCTATTGAATTGGTATGCAAGTCTGAATTCAGCTTTGTATTCAAAAAAGGGATCTTCCTGCTCTTTAAAATTAGTTTTTGTATGAGAATCAGCATTAAATAATATTAATATCTGCCTTAAGTTGGATGGTAAGGATGGGTAAATAGAGGAAAACCAAGTATAGATAAAATAAAACCTGATATATATCTTATTGGCACTGTTGTGCCAGTCATAACATGAATTAAACAGAAGAATATGTTAACAAATTGCAGTTAGGACAGTTGTTCAGGTGAAGTTCTGGACAGGGATAGTCCTTTAGTGCTTTATTACTGTGGTGCTTTTACAGTAAAAGTTTCTTACAACTTCTGTTTCTTAAAAATTTTCCTCCGCTTTTCATATACTCATTGTTATCATACTGAATATATTATTTGTATTTTTCATACATTTTATTAAATAGTCTTTGCCATTTGTGGTTTTGATGTTTGTGTTTATGCTTTTTGTTATAGCTTGTTATTTTTCCTGTATTTCCTTTTTCTGAGGTGGCTTTGCCTCTATTTTGAGTTTGGAAAAATGGCTACTTGACCAACTATTTCTGCATGCTTAAATTGCATCATATCTTTTTTCTTGCCCACAGAAGATCTTGTACTTAACCTGGCATTTCCTTACCTCGGTCAAAAACTGCATCATTTCATAGTGAGAAGAGTACATTAAAACACACAATAATAATAATAATAATAAATGTTAATCAAAAAACTGCATGTGTCTTTCTGATTGTGCCAGTGTTGTGGTATTCAATTATGCAATTTTCATTGGCATATTAATCATCTTTTCAACAAACAAGCCAGCGTTAATTAAAGCAAACCATGGATAAAGACATGTTGCCGGATCATCATTCCGTTTATCACAGCGCACAGGCTGGCCGTTAAGTAAATTCTGGACTGTGAGATGAATTTCAATGTTGGCTTCATCTTTTTTGTTGGAGTTTGAATGTAACTCATCTAACAACAACAAACTTCAGGCTTCACAAGAGAAAGATGAATTTATTTGTAATTAATGGCAAAAGAAGAAAGATAAAGTAGTTGCATGCTTCTAATGGGAATTAGAGTATTTCAAACTAAACCATTTTTGAAAATTTCTTCCCTCTTCCACTGCTCCCCTTCTTACCCTACTTCAAGTGTCAGAGCCCTGAGAGCAAGGAATAATTGAACCCTCATCTACGTTTATAAATATAGATTTAATTTTAACTTTGGAGTAATTAGTAAACTGACTGGCATTAAATATGCAATCTGTGCAAAGAGAGAATATGAGATGTGCAAGAAAGAGTTGGGAGAGGAATACACTTTTATCCTTGAAGTAAAAATAGCCAACAATTTTTTGATGAACATCAGTTGCATGATAATTTTTTCAGACACCCCCCTAAAAAATGGCTTTGGTACTGCAAGTTTGTACAGTCAAGAACACTTGAATGTATTTGTAAGTCTGTTAAAACAAGTATTTGTGGGTTTTTCAAGTGTTTGTAAGACCATGAGCTTATGGAGGGAAGCACTGGGTGCTAATATATGAATAGGTACTGCTTAGCATAATAATACTGGTTGTTGTGCTTTTTAAGAGTTATTATAGAGACTGTTGAGAGAGCAGCTGAAGGTTTCAGTCTTCATTTTATTTACTTTATATGTTGTTTTATTTCAACAGAAATGAAGTTTAATGCTTCTACTATGCAAAGTATATGCTTCATCCAACAAAGACCACTGACATTGGCACAGAGGGGCCTGTTTCTGTCTGTTTCTGTCCTGAACTCTAGGCTGATGGTCTGTCTTCAGCACTATTTATCATAAGTCCTTAAGTCTAGATTCCTTTGAACATAGGTTTACAAAGATGTCAAATGAGTTTTATTTTAACAGAAAAGTTTTTTTTAGTATACCTGAAAAAATGTATGGAAGCTCTGGTGGGATATATGGTCATGTCTTAAATCAGCTTAAGAGAGTCTTGGACAATAGCTGTTAAAATTGTGCCTTCCTGGATGCTAAGAGTAATCTGTCATTTTACCTACCTTTATCTTTCTATGTCTTTCTTTTAATCAGTTCTCTCAGCTACTTTGCATTAACTGTCTATACTTGCAATGTAATAAGAATACACGTTTCCTAAGATACACGGAGAAACTGATTCAGGAAGAGCTGTTACTTAGCTGAATAACAATGGGTTTAATGTAATTAGTTGTGATTGAGTTGGGGGGGGAGAAATTAGTAATATTAATTTAATCTGCTTACTTCTGTGATGCCCTGGTTAGACTGTTTCTTCAGCTTAGGATACTTCATATTTATGCTACCTCAAATACCTCTATGCCACACAAAGAATATGCAAAGTAGACATACATTCAGAATGGTAAAACCCAGTTACCATGTTGGTACAAGAATTTAAGAAAGACAACCTATGGTAAAACAGTCTGCCCTCTCTTAAGTTGCTGCATGTGTTGCTGATTTGATTTTAAGATTTGAGCTTACGTAGTCTATCAAACTTGATCATCCTGCACACAGTTTGTTAAAACTACTGGTAATAGTTTGTGATCTTCAAAGCTCTCTCACTTGGACCAGCTTTGCTTCAGTGAAATCAGATCTGCAGTACAGGAACAGAGTCCAATACACCATGACTCTTTTACATTTCTTCTTTAAATGTATCAAATCCTGTTTTAATTCATTACCTAAGCCTGTTAAAAATATAACACCATATGTCAGATGAGTATGTTGTAAGGTATTGTAAAGATATTGAATGTATGATGCATTCAATTGTCTTCCACTGTGTTGTTTTTGTTTGGAAGTGCATGAGTCAGTTTAAATCTGCTTTATGGTATAAATCAATGAAATTAAGCTCATGCCTTATAATAGTTCAATTCTCATTTATAAAGTGTCTGAATATTATCTGTAGCTCTAATAGGATATTTTTAAGGAATAGCAAAAGTTTCATACAGTTAAGATGGATTCTGGTTAGACTGGCTAAGTCATCAAATTGTTTCATAGATGGTTAGAGGTAAGCAATTGAAAATTAAATCTATTTGAAGTACTGTAATAGGGTATAAGTGCATATGGCATCTCCTGGACCTTGGAGTGTGAACCCAAGTCTTGGTCTTCACTCATCTTGACTATGACCTACTTACTGACCCAGTTGTAAACATGTACATGCATGTTGAAACAGGGAGTCTCCATGGCTGGATACGATAAGGAATGCATCATGGCACTCACTTACACTGTACTGATTGCAAAAAAAAAAATCAATGTTGGTGTCATCTTGAAGTCTAAAGTAACCAACATAGTTCTTCATCTGTCTGTAGTATACTGGATTATCAGAGAAAGTTTGTTTGTGTTGCAGATCCCCATGGCTTTGAGGATCTCTCATCAGAAGCTTTGCACTAGGTAATACATGTATAAAACAGAAAGCAGAGTGGCATTTTGTATTTTCAGAATCCATTAATCTGTGGAGTTCATTTTAGCATATCAGATCCATGAGCGTTCTGAAACCTTACTTGTTGCTTTTGAATGTTGTGAGAATGGAACAGAAAAATAATTGAAAATGATGGTGGTGGTCAAAGGTCTAGTTTTTGGTAAAAACAAGAAAACTGTATAATGCTCTTATTGGTTTGTTGATAGAGGCCGCCGGACTAAAATGCCGTCTTCCATTTATTCCTAAGCAGGGTCATACTACATTTTATTATGTACTACACTGTTAGCACTGACCAGTAAAGATCACCAAAACTACTGATGGATCTAGAACTACTTCAGTTCCTTTGGTTTTTTAACAAGAATCTGCAAGTAGTTAATCAGCACTGCAATCAATACTAAAGTGATTCTATACAGTTGTCGCTTATTAGCATTTAAAGTCATTAATATCCATATAATTTAGTATAACAATATCCCATTCTAAGTCATATATAGCAATAAGAATCTGGTTTGCATGTATAGTTCAGAAGGACTATCAAGTTTGGAAATGCTTTTGGAAATGGCAGCAGTTACAGCTTTTAAAGGAACTTGTGTGAAATTGTGTTACGTAATATAGTATATGTATGTAGTGTGAAATAGTTTTGAATCTTTCAGATAAAATGAGGTAACAAAAATTTGTCCTAAGAATTTTGTGACTCTACTACAAAAATAGGTGCACTACAAATATCATGTAAACATGTCACTTTCTCATAGTATTAATAAATTGGAAAATAAGGCATGCCCATTTTTGGCATAATTTAAATTAGTTTATTACTTGAAAGCAGCAAGCAGTAAGTGCTTGTTAGATATCATCGATTGGTCACAGATGTGTAAATGTATCAGTTCTCTGCACAGAAAAGAATTATTAACTCATTTTGCTGAGAATAATTTTGGGGTACAAATATAAATACTTTGTTCTTCCTTTGCCACAAACCCTTTGTATATTTGTGCAAACATCAAAATTAACATAAATAAATGAGTGAAAAACACAGGTAGATCACATTTGTGTTTCACAGTGCCTTCATATGTCACTGGCATACGGCTCTGAAAAGAGCATCAACTGCAAATAACCTGTGTTCATCTCATAGAGAGGGCTTGGGCACTTTTACCTTTTGGATTATTCATTCATACAAAATGCAGACAGAATAAGACACTCCATAAATTTTCATCATGGTTTCATCATGTGTGTCAGAATAAGATACTGCACTGGTGCAGTTTTTCAGTGTATGTTTAAAAGGTAGAGTAAGAAGTGAAATGAGAGCAGTCATTTTTCACATATAAACAGAATTTCATCCTTCTCATTGGGAAGGAGGCGTTGTGCTTGAAAGTGCTGGGGACAGATGAAATTAGTCTTGACAGTTAGTGAGGAAAGAAATTTCATTTCCCATTCCCTTGTCCAGACAGTCTTTCCAAAGGATGAAAGGTGCCTCCTGTGGGAGTGTTTCCATGCATAATTTCATCCACCTGTCCTGTTTGTAACACAGTTAGCTCGTGAGATCTTTGGGTGATAGTATGGCACATTTTTCATTTTCATAGCAATGAGTGATGCCTGGCAAATGAAAAGGCAGTGAAATAGTCTTCAGAAAAAAAATAAACCGCTGATCCTCAAAACCTTATGGAGTGTGCAGTATGCAAGGCCAGTACGGGGATATCACTGCTTCAGAGGAGTCTGAGCGTAGGCAGCTTTGGAGGGACAGAACCCACCTCAGTTCAGCTGGGGTGAACATTATGTGGAGCTGGAGACATTCTTACAAATATCCCAGACATGCAGGAAGAATGTAAGAGGAGATCCAGTGTGGTGTGGAGGGCTGGTTGGAGAAGGTGCATTGGGCTGAGGTGCAGTGCATTCTGCCTTCCTTTTTTCATACATTTAGAAAGATTTCCTGAAGCACCATCGATTTAGGGTCTGGCAGTTAAAGCCTGAAGGACGATTTCATACTTGCTTCTATCCTGCCCTACATTCTTTCTGGATTAGTTCAGTAAAATTATACTCTGCTTTCTGTGTCATTTCTGTCTTTGCATATAAGTAATAAATATTAAGGTCTATTTTAAAATACTCTCATTTGGCACATAAGGGTGCACATACACCTTTTCTGTAGAGCTTTGAGGGTAAATTAGTGCTATCTCAATCTAGTTCTAGCTTGTGGTAGTGTAATATTGGGACTTTTTCTTCACTCTAGAGCTGCAGCAAATTTAAAAGCATAGTATGTGGTTTCACCCTCACAACACCCAGTACATACATTGGCACTGGAATTAGAGATCCTCTAGGTCTTCATTCCTTGTGTAAGGACAGGTGACGTAAAATGTCTTTAAGGAGTGAAAAATACTTTATTTTCTTTTTAATAGTGCTATTTTGGTATCCAGACTGAGTTATTTTTGTCCACAGAAATGCATTTTATTTTTCCAGTATTCACAAAGAGGACTAAAAGCTGGAAATTATAAAGCAGGCACTAATTTTAAGTTGATTTGTTACATAGCTTCCTTTGAAGAAGGATTTGTACATATGCAGCTATGAGTATGTGATAGCTTGCATCTACCTGCTTTCTTCTTAATAAATAACACTTCTTGATTACTGCTGGGTTTCCTAGAGAACCCTTACTTCGGTTTGTTAAAGTGCTAAGATGTGTCTTTGCACCAGAGCAGTTATTGCATTTGTAGGGAGCACACAACACCAGAACTAGGGGCACATCCAGAGCAGTGTCATTAGGCAGCATATTCTTGTCCCATTTACATGGTGCTGAGTGTGGTAAGGATGAAGTGTATGGAAAGGGGAGACTGCCAGGACTGCCTTACCTCTGCAAGCCTGGGGCAGCCGTCCTCAGCACGATGCTGGAGTGCTCCCAGTGCCACCAGCTGAGACTCTGCTGGGCTGGCCAGGATGCTGTCCTGGGCACTGCTGGGCAGGTCTCGCCCATAGGATGGCACAGGAATAGTGGGAGCCAGTCACCCATGGGAACACTGGTATGGTCTCTGGGGTACAGGGACCACAGGGCAGAAGCAGAAGTGGATGATGGCGCTGCAGGAGAGACACGTCTTCCTAAGGAAGGAAGGCAGGAAGATAGGCCTGCAATTTGTAGAAGCTGATAAGAGGAGTGAGGCTGGTTTGCCACCGCAGGAGCACCAGTTTACCCATAAGCTGTGCAGACTTCTGAGCTCAACCATCACTTCCAGCAGGGAAACGTCTCACTGCATGCTGCACAAAATCCCATCGGATAACACAGGAAGCCTTTTTAGGTGCTGTTAGAGCACCAGTCTGACCAGTAACATACAGTTCACTGAATCACTAATTCCAGTTGGGAAGTTATCTGCAGTCTCTAGCAGTGAAATCCTGACTGATAAGCGAAGAGGCTCATCTGCTGGTAGCAGAGCCTCCAGTTTATCAGTGTCTGACCAGCTCATAAATCAGACTCGTGTCTGTTTTTATTTTGTTTTATCAAAATTTATTTCTATCATTGTAACAGTTAATACTTTAATAAGAGAACTTAGCTGGGAACATTAGGAAGTTAGTTAGAGACATTTTGCAGGCGCTTTTTCCCTTGTCAGTGACAAGGTAAGGTAATCCTATACACAGGCTGCTATTGTGAGATGAGAAACTGGCCTCCTTCACTGCCAGAGACCAGATGCACCTCTCTCTATCCTAATCTGTAAACGACTTAAAGGAGCCTTATCTCGGGGCTCTTCTGCTTCATTTCATGCTTGATTTACTTTAATTTGTCTGATAGGGCACAAGGATTTGGAGACGGCCCATCTTTCTGCAGAAAATGTTCAGATTTTTTTTCCTTGGCATTGTTGTGTTGGGGGTTTTGACTTTTTTTATGTGGAGGAAATCTTGCTCCAGTGCAGCAAGCTGCTTGAGTGTGTTTAGATTTAAGCTACCCCAGCAGAAAAGAGTTTGTGAAGTGGTATGATTGTGTGATGGGCCACATTTACATTGAAATCACATTATACGATATATCTGGACTCCTGAAGGGAGCAGTGCAGTGGAGCGCTTGTGCCCACAAGATACTTTGAAAGGACTATATATAGTGGCAACAATTGATACGAGATTTTACAGGAGACTTTATAAATATGTAAATGGGTGTTATCTGATTGGGTTCTTTGGCTACACATCTGTACCTCAAAGGAAGTGGAGCTGTGAGAACTACCAGGAAAACAGTAGTTTGCATTCTAAGTGAGGCTGAGAAATAGAAATGTCTCACAGGTTGACAGCAGGTCAGGGTGGAGGTGCTTTGCATACTTTGGAGGTAAGCCTCTTTGATGTGAAAGCGATCTCTTACTTCCACCAGAAAGGTAGAATTACCATGAACAATTTTCATTTGTTTTATAACATGGCTTAGATCAGGAGCCATTGACCTTTAGCATTCCTTGTTATTTCTTTAAATTGCTTATGTGATATGGCACTGGGGGGAATTGCCTTTACGTTTTTTGCATTTTAAAAAATGTACTTTCAGTGACCCATGGGAGAGAAAATAAAGTCTTTGGTACATTGATCCCTTGATTAGTTATTTCCTAAATGAAAATGGAAATACTATTAAAGCAGTAATAATGCTATGTCTTAATAGTTGAGGAGTCAATAAATGGCTCCCATGTGCTTCATTAAAGTTCTTAATGAAGCCATTTTTGATAGCTGAACTTTACATTATCTCTGCTTTAGTCAGATACTTTTTAGGGAGAAGGAGGCACTAATTTGATGGAAAATGGTTTTCTTGTTCACTCTAGCAACTATATTGCTAAAATCCTGTGTATCATAATATCTGTTTTATAGGGTCATGCAAAACCCATCAATTGTAAATATGGTTATTTGTAGCCATACACAGAGAATATATTTTTTCTGGCAATTCATATGTTTTATGTGTTTATGTTACTGCATAACCATGCATTAATAAAATGTAGCATTTTTTCATCACAGTATTTTATTTGAACGTTGTTATTTCCAGGATGTTCTAAGTATTTCTGTGTAGCCCCACTGCAGTGGCAGTCTCCTCTTTTCTTTACACCCTTATTGCAGCAGTTGTTGGCCATTTAATTTCTCCCTCCTCCTCCTCCTTGTGCTGGATTACCAGCCCTGACTGAACTCTTCATATTTTGACAGGAAGGATTTAGCCTCTGTGATGAACACACCATTTGCAATGAGCTGAAAAAGGGTGTGAAAGGCCTGTGGGCTCCTCTTTTGCCTTTCATGAACTCTTCTACAGCCAGTAGAGTGGATTCCATGTATGATCCTTTATGCAATAAATAGAAGGAAGGAAATCTGAGTAAGATCTTGCATGTCTTCCTAATGGGGTCTTCACCATGGTGAAAGTTGTTTCCCCAGATTACTTGGGCAATATTATATTTATTGTGTTTTCATAGCTAAGAATAATACTTATTATAGAAGCAAAGAAATCATAAACATGTTACAGTTATACATTTTGTGTTATACAAAGCAAACAAAACTCTCTATTCTCTTCAGTTTTCAAAATGGATGGTATGAAAACCAGATGGTTTTTGAGACTTAAATGCATAATATAAAAAGTATACAGAGTTATTTTCTCTGTGACACTGACCAGCTTCCTGACGCCTAAAATTTGACCCTGATTTTCCATTCCCCTATTCTGAGTATATAGGTCCTGATTTTTGCAGGTAAAGGGCTTCACTGGTCAATTAGAAACATGCTGGAAGTCAAGTTCTAAAGTCAAGTCCAACTCAAGCTGCACAAAACTGAAAGACTTTCAATTAGGTTTGATAAATTGTTTTTATTAACTGTGAAAGAAGGCTAGTATTACCTTGATATATTAGGAAGATGTGATGCTTGATTCCCTTTTATGTTTCCAGCATTTTGAAGTCTTCTGGTAGAAAACATGGTTAATACATACATTATTAGAAGTGTAAATACAGGATATAATCCGGCATGTGTGCATTTTAGTTGATTGTTAGATAAGTATCTAAACATCCAAATAAAGGCAGTATAT
This sequence comes from Pipra filicauda, assembly GCF_003945595.2. Classification (NCBI taxonomy): domain Eukaryota; kingdom Metazoa; phylum Chordata; class Aves; order Passeriformes; family Pipridae; genus Pipra; species Pipra filicauda. The sequence continues at coordinate 2,886,546 of NW_024104731.1, forward strand.
TGAAACACATGCATGTAGATTTCTATTTTAGCAATTGAATGTTAGTAGGTACATGCTTTTCCCCCTAACATTTACTTTGCCTGAAGACATTTACAGTACTATAAAAGGTTCTTTCCATTTCAATTTATAGAAACTTATTTTTGATCTAATTAATAATAACAGAAATAAATGAATAGAAATAATAAACAGAAATAAGAAAAAAGTAAAAAGGAAGCTCAGAGAAACATGAATTTCATCTAGAGGATGAAATTAACAACTAAAAAATCAATTCCATGGAGAACAGACCTTTTTTTCTGCTTTTTCCTTTTGTCTTTTACATAAAATAGGCTATGTTGGAAATTGACAATAACATAAATCAAAATGGTCATTACACTGGGTTTGAATTTTTATATCAATACTACTCTATGGTGCTTCCAATATAATCTCAAGGTCTCAGCAAACTTAGTCTGGAAGAGAAGTCTGAAGGAGCTGAGTATACCTACTCCACCTTAAGGTAGGTACTCCACATACAGATGTTGTATAAAACCATCCTTCTCCATTTAGGAGAAGGACTTACTGACATGATTTTAGATGAGGAGATGGATGACTCCCAAAGGATGACTCCCTTATTGATGCTCAATATGTTGCGGGTTATGTAACAGAAAAGGGAATACTGCTGCTTTAAGGATTTTTGAGAACATTCTTCATGAACAACTTAAAACTCTGGGTTTACAGTGCTATATTGAATGGACTTTTTTTCTGAATAATGGTTCAGAGTCTTATATGTTCTTAGTTAATGTCAATGGGAAGACATCTGATCAGTTGGCTTAGTTCAGTATATTTTATTAATACATAAGTATTTATAGTAAATATGTTGAAAATATCAGTAAGAAAGGAGGATAGATCTGGCTAACATGAAAATACTTTACAAACAAATAAATGGTGAATTAAAATTTTCATCAGATGGAAGTAGCTTCCCATATAAAATATTTTTCAAGGCTTTTTCTTTGAATCTTTCCCTCTACTTATATTTATGGTTTCACTAAAACATTCAGGTAGAGAAATACCTGCCCTCATAAATCATTTGCAGATAATAGTGGTTCAGACGCTCTCTGTCCAAATTGATAATGGATATCTGATTCAAAAGAAATGTCTTGTTTCTCAAAAATTCTATGGAAGATGGTAAAGCAAAAAAAAAAAAAAAAAAAACCAACCAAAAAATCCCAGACACCCAAACCAACCCTTTTTTTAATTTCAGCTTCACTATTATCTGCAACATTAGTTGGCAGAAGTTGGCAACAGAGTGTACTACATCAGGATTGTTTGATTTGTGGTTTTATAATTCAGACCACTTTCAGAAAGTTGAACTCATGTCTCATGTGCCTCAAAAATCAGAAGATCTTTGCCAAATCAAAAAATATAAATATACCATAAATAGCAAAAAAAAAAAAGCTCCAGAAGTCATCCAATTTGGAGCAGTATGGATTCTTTCCACCGCACTGTTTTCCCATTAGAAATTGAAAATGGAGCTGGTTTCTCTTTTCCTTCCATTTTTTTTTTTTTAGTGTAACCTACTAAATTATTTACAATTTGGGGGGAATATTTTGGTTTTGTTTTTCTGTGTTTACTCTTGCTGATGTCTCTTCTTTTGTTTTTGTATTGGTACATTTATTCTGTGACTTGATGGATGTATGACAGGAGTCGGCATAAATTCAAATGCTTAATTAGCACAAGAGACATTGAGTTTTGAGGAATTTTTACCGTACCTTATTCATATCAATGTTTTGGAATAGATTTGGGCTAAATTTGAACTTTGTGGATTTCCTTATTTGCCAATAATTTAGCTTCCAATGTGACACCCATAACTTCCAAAGAAGCAGTTGGATAGGACCATGCACAGGAGATGAGTAGTGTCACAATCCCTGGGAGGAGGATGGCTGCTGGGAAGGGGGAATGGAAGCATTGCTTGAACTGCATATTGTGCCTCTGTAGCACAAGCTGACCACTATAGATGACAGTTATGCAGTAAATTCTTAGGACAGCCAAGGACAAGTCTAGGATGTAGTCTGATAGCTTTAGTCTTTCTGGTGTTTGTGTATTCACTCTACAGTCTTTGTATTAAAATTAGAGTTTTACTTCCATTGTGATTCAGATACAATGGTTACATATTTTGCTTATTTTGTCCTCCAGAGTCCCAAGTCTATAGTTTTACACATCTCTCATGCATATCGAATTGAAACTATGTGTGTTGGTTTTGCTGGAAATGAGTCATGCGATAAAATCATGAGGATTCCTTTGTGCTTTTATAACGACAAAACTGGTATGAGCAGAGATGAAAAAGTAGGTGGAGCTGGCCTTGAAAGAGGTGCTCTAAATCCAAACAAGCTGTATGAAATGGCATTGTCACAAAGGAAAATTGAAAAATACGGCAAAAGGAACTTCATGCTTCAGAAGTGTTTCTTTTGCAGGTAAATATTGCTGTGCAGTCTAAAGCTTTAAGTACCACAGGTCTTCTCATGAAGATACTCTGGGACATTTTCAAAAATTTTTTTCTCTTAGGTGCTTGTGTCCCAAAGCATCCTTATCATGGAGAGACTTTTAAAACTTTCTGTTGGTTGGTATTTAAGGATTGACTCATGGGTACTGGCCCTTTCTTTCGCAGAAAGGACTATTGCAGAGCAAGATTTTAAGATGGTGTAAATCAGGATAACACCTTCCATCTGTCTTAGCTTTGAACTAGCTATAACTCTCATTTGTTGGTACAAACATGATGATTTAATTCTGTACTCAAAAAACAGTGCTTAAGAATAAACTTGTTGAAGTAATGGTGTATGGACAAACAGAACATGACACCATTCAAAGAGAACAATCCTATCCTGCAGTCTTGAATATTAAATGGCAATAACAAGACAAATAGCTGTGCATGTTTCCTGACAGGATTTTATTCCATTTTATGTCTGAGTAATTCCTTTCACCTTCCCGGACTTTTGATTTGTGTGAGTGAAAATGAGAAGGCTAGTTGTGTTCCTGGTGAAACTGTAACATTTTGAGTGAGTTAGAGAAAAGGTCCAGTTTTTTGCTTATACTTGTGCTATTTTATAATTTAGGCATATTCTCCTAGTATAAAGTAATCTACAGTTATCAGACTACCTGCACAGCATAGGAAAAGTTACTTTTTTCAGGTATTAAATTTGTAATTATTTCAGTGATGGCTGAGGGCTCTTACCATTTGTTTAGGTGAGTAACTACCAATTGGAATTAAATTTATGAAATAATATCTCCTTCCTTACATAAAAGAAGAAAAAGTAGTTTCTTTGATGACAGTCTTGCCAACCTGTTTCTGTTTCAGGTGGTATCTTCCAGGTTTTTAGGTCTCATTTTTCACCTCAGTGTTTGTTTGGTTTTCGTAATAGAAATAGTTTCACCAAGTAATATTAGAAACTTTCTAAAATTATAGGTGCTATCTTCTTCAACTGTCTTTGCAATTATGATACGGAAGTATTGCGTCAACAACTTTCTAAATATAGTATGCAGTGGTGACACGAGTTAATTGAACAGTTAGGAGATAATGCAGTATCATTGATACGATTTACTATGTAATTACCATTGTTTCCAGTGGAGTTATCATGTTGCTACCACCTAATATCATATGTTATTTCGTGATAACTGTGAAATTAACTTATCATCCTGTTTTGAGAGACTCTGTTGGTCTTAGACCAAACCCTCTCCACCAAAGTTAAATGTAGGAACTGGGTAATAGAGTGACCTGCCCACCAGCTTTGGAGTGTGGCAATTAAATCATAAGTCTTACAGTAAATCTTTGAAAGAAGCTTCATTCAAAATCCTGAATGGCTTAACTTCTAAATAGTCTTTCTTGCTGCAAACATCTATCCATCTGAATGAGTCTGGCACTGTTTCTACAACATGAAGAGAAATATTATGTAATTCAACAAAAGATTTTAAATGTCTTATATTTAACACTGTCTTTAAATTTTTTGTGTGCAATGGGTAACAAAACTGTTTATACATAATAGTTTACTATATTCACCTTACTAATCTATTTCTTAAGTTTCATAATTTTGTTATGATCTGAGGTTTTGCATATGTTATCAGGCAATGATTTGGTTGGAATTTCATCTCAGTGATTTGTGGAAAGTTCCCAAAATATGAGGAAATCAGCAAAAACTTGAAGAACCATGTCAGTACCTGTTAGTTTAAGTAGAAAGTAATAAGTAAGAAAATAGAAATAAGTATTTTATTTTATTTTTATTTGGGTTTTGATATAGGTGTTTTTTTTGTGACAACCTGTCTCCAGATGAAAACATTGATAAGTAGTTCAAAAGTCTGCAGATTTTCTTCTCACTTTTTACATGTACAACTGAAACTTAAGGTGACATAGTATTAAGACTTAAGGTGACATGGTGTTAGACTGAAACTTAAGGTGACAAGTATTTGCATAAATGTATATCCTGTGTTTGTGCATCTAAAAATTATCTTGAAGCAGTCAGTTTTTTATAATTAGGCTTGTGTCACTATTTTCTTAATTTTTTCTTAGAATGAAATGTGGCACATTTCAATGTAAATTAATAACACTTCCTTTTATTTTCCTTCTAAAGTTCTTCTTGTTGTTCACATAACATGTTTTTTTCCTCATTGACTCAGCAAATGCATTAATATTAATAGTCAGAAGAAACCATTTGAGCGCTTTTAAACACATTTATGTAGGATATGTGGAGTAACCTGAGGGCTCCAGTAAATTCATCTGCTATTTCTGGAGACAGTCTTTTTATTTGTTTTCATGAAATAAGTTAAATTGACTGCTTATGTCTGAATCTGACTTTTATACTACAGGACAAATAAAATATGTGAGTACTAATGAGAGGGTCTTCAGAATATTGTACCATGATACCTTCCCTGTTATCTTCTGATGTGGTAACTTAGTATCATGTACATTTAATTCTAACTTAAAGAGACGTTTTGTTCTACTAAACAGACATTGGTTATACTAATAGGCACCAGGCTTTGACTACAAATATTTTCAACATAAAATAAAAGGATACATTTTTTTGTTTTCTATTTAGATAGTGGATTTGATATATTGGAAGGGTTGTGGAATTTTGTCTATGTCTATAAATACTACTTGAAGTTTCCTCTACTGAATTCTCTCTAGTACACGGCTCTGGGGCTCGTATACAATTGGATGCTTGAGCATAGGTTAGCACAGTAAATCAACTGAGCTGTTGTGTTGGAGGTTGATATTTAAAAACAAACAAGCAAAAAAAACCCAAAACAAAATAAACAAAAAACCCAACTGAAAGCAAACCAAAACCAGGGAGTACATGGACAAGAGTACTAAACATCACGAGGGAGTCAGTGGCACTTCGTAGCTAGTAAGACAGAAATATTTTAGCAGTTCTGTACTACCATGCTAACCTTTAGTTTCCGAGTATATTAGGTAAGAAAAAGCCTTGAGGAGACTGTAGTGCCTTTCTTCCAAAGTGCAGGATTTTCTCTCCACATCAGTTTTAGATGGTATCTGTGATCAAAGGGACACACACTGTTCATATGCTTCCTCTGTACTTCAGAATGAGGGGTGACCTGGAGGGTGTATAAGTGCCCTTGTGTGGTTGCCTGGAAACTTTGGCCCACACAAGTGTCAACTTTCTTTCATGGTTATAAAGGAAGACTGAGCCTCACAGAGAGCTTTAGTCTTAGAGAAAAAAGGTCCTTGTGTGTTTTAAAACAAGTGTCTCACCAGGAGATAATGGTAGAGCAGTGGGTTATAAATGATGTATTTTGTTCGCTTCGCCTTGATAATGGCACAAGGGAAAAAAAGTTCATCGCTCTCTTATCAAAATACTGTGACATTTCTCCTTCAACTCTAAAATTTCCTATCACATTCTTCTGCTGCAACAGCAACTAAATTTACTCGATTTTGGAGACGACATAACCTCTCATCTAAAGGTGTCTTTTATTTCTTCTTTTCTCTCAGCTTATACTTAAGGAGAAGCACCAAGGTTGCTCAAAGCACTGTTTTTACAATGAAGTAAATTTGCTTTTAAGGAGTTTATACATTAGCTAGTGACTACTATACAATGCCATGCAGGCTTTTTTTCTATCTTGTCCAAAGGCAGCACGACATTTTCTATTGTCATGTCTTTTTACACTGATCACATTTGTTCTTGATGATGTGTTTTTAATGGAGCAAAACACAAATTAAGGTAAGTAATAGCTGGAGATCAAAATCACTGAAAAACAGTTGCACTTTTCTTGAATGATAGCTTATTTCCAGTTAATACAGATTACTGTTTGAGACAAGAGATGGCATTTTTTGTTGCTGCAAACAAGTATCTTTATGTAGCATTTTCAGTTTACAAAAATGGAGGTCTGTGTGCCCACAGTATGTCTCTCAAACTCAACATCTGTGTTCTTTGTAAGGGTGTTGTTTCATTCCCTCTGATGGGAATATCTGCACAAATGCAGCTGTGCTATTCTGGGGCTGTCTCGTAAATGCCTGTTCAAAGCCAGCTGAACTAAATGGAAAGTGACACCAGTGGGTTTTGGATAAGTTATGCCTTGGTCCAATACAGAGGAGCAGTATGGTACTACATGTAGTAGGCTGTGTTTTGTCTGCAGAAGTTGCTGTACAATCACTTATAAAATTACGGAAAACTGTTATCCCCGGGGACTGTTCTGTTTCCATGGCAAACATCGTAAAATAAAGTGTGTAAATCCAAAGTATATGTCTATTTACATTTTGATAGTTGTTAGTATAATGATACTAAAAATCAGTAGTGTAATATTCAGCTTTGTGAAGCAGATTACCATAGTGGAAATTCAGCCATGCATCTTTCACCCCATATTTTGCCTGCACAATTTCTAATATGGATATATCAAAGAATATTATAGAACTATGGTATATTACTGTAAGTAACTGAGATGTTAACAAAAGTAAATACTGTTGCTAAAATGAAGAGGTAAATCTAGGATAGAAACATATCTAAAAGAAAATAACAGCTTAGTGTGCATGTGGAGGGTAGCCTCGAGTCAAGACTGCAGGCACAAAGATATTCTGTTTCTTCCAACAGAGCAAATATTGAAGAACAGCTATAATGCTAATATAATGATTGACTCCTTACAATGGACCCTGCTCAGAGTTATAATGTTCTCAGAATTAATCTCCAGAGACATCTAGAGGATATGTGACATTCCCTGCAGGACTTGGGGCTGCCTACTTCAGTAACAGACTTCTGATAAAAAGTAAAAACCCCATGCACTAATTATGTGCAACTGCCCCAGTACCACATGCAAATGTGGATAAAAACCCTATATATGTGTAACTCTGTTCTGTGCCTGGTGTGCAAATGTTCAGTTTCAACCAATTGTGACTTTTAATTCAGAGAAGAGTTTACTACTGACTGGATCATCCTTTGGGAGAAATTAAAAGTGGAGTAATACAGGGATACCAATGTTTTATGATATATATGATGACTGGGTGTGAAATTGGGGATAAGTGAAAGCTCATTTGATGTTACATACTTCTCTTTCATAGTCACACGGTAATCTGTCAGAAGATACATTATCTTTAATCATAGTCTTTTGAAACACAAGCTTATGGATGGACTACTTCTGAGATGCATGACACTATTTCCATATTTTTCAAGAGAAGACACAGCCATCTGTTGCATTTGAGAAACTGCAAAGGATATTTTTATAAAAACTGCGCTTTTATTAACAGTAGAACTCAAGAAAAGCTCTTGGATCAAAATGCTATGTTTTTATTAGCAGAAACTGTGAGATTATGTAGTAATTAAATTTTTATTTGCATTGGAACCGTCAGTGAAAACATTCAGAGTACTCAAGATATCCCCCTTCCATTTGCTCAAACAGTCTTTATTTCACAGTTCTAGGGTCAGTGGTGCAGTGCATTCACATTTTAATCAATATATATATATGTAGTTTAAATATTAACCTATAAATGTATGCTGAGATCAGCTGGGAATTTTGGACACATGGCATCATGCTAAGTTAAAGAATAATTATGAATGAAGACAAGAGGCCGGCCCTAACCATACTGGTTTACCTACAGTGGTAAGATATGACACAAAAATCAACAAGTCCTTTTGGACTTGAAAATTGTCACCAAAAAAAAAGTGTTGAAATTCATTTAGACTTACTTCAAATGGGGCAAAGTAACTTAAACACTACAGTTTCAAAATTTGATTGCCACCTTCAGGCTAGGTAGTATGAAGTGATGGGGCATGAGATGTGAATCCAAAATAATCACATTCTGTAATAGTAAAAATGTGAATCTGAAACGCAAAAGCATTCCTTGTGCTTTCTGAAGGCATGTTGTAAGCATGGGAAAACCTTAGCATCCAAATTAAGAGACTGAAGTAGATGTAGCAGCCCCGTGTTCTTACCATGGTACGTTTCCTGATTACACAGCAGTTTCTTGGGGATCTTTGATTACAGTTGCCAGAATTGAAACATGGGCTAAATCTAAGCGTCTGTCACACTCGTGACAACTCAGTGGCCTTAAACATAGTTTGAGGCTTTGGCAGACAACCCAAAATTTGTAGTACAATAGACAGGATATTGGGATAATTTTGGCTTAGCATTCCAGGGGCATAGGTGAATGGGAAGAAAAAAGCAGATGTCACCAAGAGGCGAAAGGTACTTTTGCACCTTTGCATGAACAGATGTGCCTACACACGGTAGGTGTAGATTGATCAGCATGTTGCTTGATTGCATTTGGTGATGTTATTTGTTTCATGTGATTGAGACCCCCCACAAAATAATCTACATGTCAGTCTGACCTGGATCTGGTCAGTCTAGCACATATTCATACCAGGATAGTTGGGAACAATATCCATTTGGCCATGCGAGCTGTAGGAAACACTGTGCAAATCTTTTGAAGACTATGGAGCCTCCTCATTTGTTTGGGGGTTCAACACAAAATGGCAACTTCAAAGTAGAATTTGCTTTACTATTTGTCCCAAGATTATGAAAAACATGAGCTCTTTATAAAAAATATTTCTTGCTTTTCGTAACAAGGATTTCAATAGCTTCTTTGGTGTACTTTACAAAAAATATTTGGTTTAGGACTTAAATTTTTATTTTTTTTTTCAGTCTATAAAAACTTTACAATGGCTACAAACTATAAGAAGGACACTTTTATGATGAAGAGATGAAAGGAAGGAAGATGACAAATCTTACCAGGAAAGAATAATTTTTTTTTTCTGAAAGCATTATAAAATTCATGAGTGAATATTAACAAATACCGATAATTAAGAAATATAGATTATTTAGATGTAGATGTAGAATCTGTAGATTTTAGTCAAATATCAATAAACTGGTACACAAAATTTTATTCTCCACATGCATCCAGTTTAAATGCTTGGACATAAATGATGCTAGACAGTCAAAATATGGTCTGGTGCTGTATATATATGGTAGTCTCTAAACTACAGTTTATTAAAAGTGTTACTATCAAGCAATTTGGGTGTTGCCAGAATTGAATGACATCTGGAAGAGCGTAATGAAGTACATATGAATGAAAAAGCTGGAAGTAATTGCAAACATCAGAGACAGAAGTCATGCAAAGATGCATAGAAAAGCCACCTGTAAAAGGGAAAATGAACTTGGGAAAAACATAAAATAATCAACTTTGAAAGCATATATTGAGAAGAAGAAATTAAAAATGTTTTTGTTATTGATTTTGAGATGAGCAAGTTAAGATGTTTGTTGCTACTTGAGCTGGATGCAGTTTTATTAGAATTTTTTGATCTATTTGCTTTCAGGTGGCCACGATTGCTGAACTCCATTCTATCTAGATATTTCAATGTGAAATTATAATACATTGGATGAAAGTAACAAAAATAAGATCAGAAAAAGAATTCCTAATAGATTTCCTTGCAGTACACAGTATGTTGATGTACTGAATGCAGGGGCCACGATATGGACCCACTATATGGGTAATTACAGTAACTCTTAATTTTAAGGTTCTCTGACTGTTTTTGTGGAAACCAAGAGACAGGTCTGAGGAGATAAGACTAAAGATGAATGAGAAGAAAGAAGAAAACTGAAAGACCCTTGTAAAAAAGGAGTGATGCTCTGTGTAGTGGGAATGAACTTTTTGGTTTATTGTGTAAAGAAAAGTTTTATCCTTGTAACAATAAGGAGGTTTGATAACGAGGTACATTAGGTTGGTAGAACACATAACATCAGACAAGGTAAAAAGATAAGGGACCACTGAAGAAATGAAGACACTCCTGCATTGTCTGTATGCACACACTCTTGTCCACACACATGCTCCCAGGGAAGAGGAAGGAGAAAGTTACTGGGACACCCAGTAATTTGTTAGTTTTGGTTTGGTTTTGATTTTGTTTTGTTTTGTTTTTTTCTCCTATGCTTTTCTTTGTATTTAATATTAAATAGGAAGCTGGGGCAGGGGTAAATAGTCCATATAACCCTTTTCCTCTCTCCACTTTTGGCCCATCTTCTCCCAATTGTTTTTCAAGTAGATAAGATAATTTACAGCATAATTATTTTCTCTAACTAATATGTAAAGCACAGGAGAACAAAAATCATTTAGTATAGAAAAAGTATGGTTTAGGGTTCAGATATGTGAACATGCTGTTGTGGGTTAGCAAGTTTCATACATTTAACTTCTGGTAACTGTCCATTAGTGTGCTTTAGATTGTGAATTCAGAGGGATTTGACTCAGTCCTTTGACCAACATTCATTTAGCCAGCCTCTGTATTCCCTTCTACGATTTACAAGCCTCAAGCCCAGCACACATCTGCATTTAGTGCCTTTAGCAAAGAGATTTAAAGCCTCAAAAATGTCATTATGTACAAGAGGCATGCAGGGTGGGCGAGATAAAATAATTGGTATCAACATTTCTCCATTGGTAGGCAAAGGCCAACACAGCAGTTTAAACCCCAGAGCCCTCGGGCAGAACCCTAGAAAACGTTCTGTTATTAGCAATGCCTTTTGGTAGGTGAATAAAGGAACTCCTGAATGGTCTTTTCTTGGTGTAACTGCTGTGAGTGTAAACATATGTTTACAAGGAGAGAAAGCAATAATATAAAAGCCATAATGATTGGAATTTGTTGCAATTTCTTTTAAAATATTTCCACACATTGAATGCTACTTTCTTGCATGGTAAAGCGGATCACAGAAAATACATTGATTACCTTATTGTAAATCGTTTGCAGGTGAGAGATATTTTATATTATTACTTGTGCAGAGTCCCACAGTCATGAGATAAAAAGACCAAATGGAAATTTTACTTGATGGAGCACATGAGATACTTCCTGTTGGGGGCTGCCAGTAGTGCAGCAGAAATGCCAAAAGGAGAGGTATAAGGTAGAAAAACCACAGCAACTGCAGCCTACATTTCTGGAACTGGACAACATGTATCAGGTAATCGTTTGTCCATATGTCCTTGTACAGTGTCAGCATTGTGGTTTTGAATGCAGGGGATGTGACCTTTTTATGGAGAGGCATTCATTTTTTTCCCTTCTTGTTTCACAGACCTAGTGCAAGAGAAGGGCCAAGACTGCAAAAGCAGGCACTGGGGGCTTTCAGGTATGTGATGTCAAACGCCTGAATCACAAGACAGTCACTGTGACAGGGGCACCTAAGATGTTTGGGCTGTCTCTAGAATTCCCATCACCTTTAACATTGCACTCCATTATAAATAAAGGCTTTTTAATTATCTCTTCAACTTCTGCAAACATTTTACAATTCTCTCCTGTAAAAACAAAAAGAACAAAAGTGGAACAAGGGGACAAGGACAACTATGAGGTGTTATCCTCAGCTAATTCATTGTACACACTTTTGTACCATTAAAAGGACTATGATACAGCAACTGGCAGATTATGACTTCTCTTAGCTTCAAGCAGATAATGCCAGGAAAGTGAACAGAGACATGATATAGTGAGTCTAATTTATCATACTGTTTTTCTGCCTATGAAGCCTTAAGTGGTGAAGTGTTCAGGTTGAAATACTGATCAAATTCACAGTTTCTAGGGGGTGGCTTTCAGATTTTGTGGAATGGAGTAAGAGTGAAAGAGCTGTTAAACTATCAGTAGTTGTTAAGCTGTTGGAATCCTGAACTCCTGGAGAAAAAAAACTGAAAACAAACCAACAACTTTTTCTGCACAAAAAATGCAAGCACTTTCCTCCAGAAAATGTTGTTTAAAAAGCTACAATAGAATCATAATTTGGATGAACATTTTGTAGTTAAGAAGTCACTCGAGTGATCTGAAAAGCAAAATGTAGTTTTGAAAAATTTTTTTTTTGTAAGGTTGAAATGGTCTAGTGTAGTGAATTTTAGATGTGTTTTAAATTGCCATTCATTTCCTCTATGTATTTTTTCCCCAGAGTCCACAATTTATCACCCTAACATATTCCAGAGAAAACCACTACAGAGTTGCACATTTTTCATGACTTTCTCTTTTTAAAAGAAGAACAGTAACTGTAAAAATTTGCTTTTGCATATTCAAAAATGCCTTTGAAAACATTTGTGCAAAGAAGGAAGTAACTTCAGAGAGTCATTTCAGACACTTCAGTTTTCTGCAGAAATCCATAAACTGCTGAGAGGGGGTGAACTGGTGATGGAGTGTAGAAACACTACAAAATTACACTGAACCATCATGTTGAATATGCAAGACCTATCTGAAACCTGCTGAGGTCAATTAAAATCTTGATATTAATTTTCGTAGGTTTCACATTAACCTCATTTTTATTTTTTGGAATTGCATTATGATGGATTTATTTTATCCTCAGGCTTATGTGCTTCTGTCTTTGCAGTTATTGTTAAGTCTTCTAATAATGCTTGTTTTAGTTTGGTGTTCAAGTTCTGTTCCTCTCTGTGAGAAATAAATGTATAATAAAAAGAGAAACCAGGACATGATTGCGGAAAGATGGTGTTCTCATATGCCAAATGTTCTAAAATGCCAGATTTTGTCTGATGGAAATATTTAATAGCTTGACTCTAAATTATTTAAATAAACATCCTTTATTAAATAAAAAACGGTTGGTGTGATAGTCTGTAATCACCTACTTGAATTACCCATCCTTGTAGATCTTTTTTCTGTTGTTCTGTCCACTATTGCTGATAATCTTGAAAAACTCTGGGTCTGTGCTTCTGGATGCCATACTGTTTTAGGCTCTGCATCTAAGAAAACACTAACTAGTCTTATCTGTGGCGCATCATTAGAATGCATTAGTTTATTTTTGCTATGCATAGGTACAGTTTTAATATTACATAAAATGTGACTAGATTCCAATAGTGGTGCAGCTGTGTCTGTACAGTTACATGGTCCAAAAAACTTGTGAAAATCATTTTCTGTGTTTCCCCATGAATCCACAGTGTAATAAATTGTATCAGTCTGAGGATAAATTACAGGTATGAATTTTTTCATGCTATATCTGGCAAGATATCTCTGAGTCAAATAAATAAATCAAGATTGTTTTTAGCCCACCAGTTCCATGTGCTTCAATGTCTGTGTCTCTGTGTCTGATGAAAAGCAGTGTGCCAAGAAGCAGAATTCTCACTGTGCCATCTCCCATTCGATGCAGTCTGTATCCTTTGAACACTAAAAGGAAAATTACAATGAACTGATCACTCTCTTTCAAGCTCTGTCTATACAGGTTGGTATTAACGTGGCAGGAAAATGTGTGCAAAAGCACACTGTGGTACAGCACTGTAAAACTTGAAGTGAAGGAAGGTATGTGAATGAAGCCCTTAAGCAGGAGGGGAACCTTTATATTAGCCTCTCCAGTTAGAGTTCTTCCCATAAAAGTTAGGAATCTAGAGTGGTTAACTGCCCTGGGGGCTAATTTAGACAAATTTGAATAGCTAATTCAAAATGCTTGAAGTAATGTCACTGAGAATTGTCTGCTACTAGCATGCAATATTGTTCTATACAATAATCATCTCTTTAATCAGATTACAAAAGAAAACATTGACTCCCTCTGTACCTGTGTCCAGAGAAGTTTTTGTAACCCATTCTTATGTGCATCTTTTTCGTCATTCAGATTGTCATGTTATTTTGTAACCATGGAGAAGCAGCGAGGGATGCCTCTTGGTCGAATTTAGATTTCTCCGGCTGAGTGCAAACCAATTTTTGAGAAAAATGAGAAAACATTTCTTAATGTAAATTGTACTGTCACTCCCTTATATCATCAGTGCAAAATGGATTTCTTTCCAGATCATCTGAACTGTATAATTAGCATATTGTTAAAGCATAGGTTTGGATGTGCAATATTGTATACATTTTTAGTGGCTAAAGATAAATGCAGTTACAAAAAAGGAACTAATAATTGGCCAAATAATAAAAGTAAAAATTTTCAGATAAAACTGGGTTGTCTTCTAACAACTTTACTACCATTTTCTCTCAAAATTATTCTTTGTAGATTTTTTTTTAATCTACTTCTGTTTTGAATAGGAATGACTGAAGGGAAATGTGAATAAACATTGCTCCTAAAATGTCATAACCCTTCTGAGTGGGATTAGGTGTTTCTGAAAGAGGATAGGATTTCAAGTCAGTCATCAATTCCAGAAATATTATATGTGATTTTGGTGCTGTCCTCCCCATTGACTTAATGAAGAATCTCTAGCATTATTTTCTTAATCATATTATCCTACTGTTTTGGTTTACAAGGCAAGGGTAGGGGCTAATTGAATGTAAATCATCTGGCAATCACAGTTTGCTTTACATTACTATTTTATGATGGTTTGTATGCTTTAAATTTCAGAATTATCCATATGCTACACAGCTCAATAACATTTTAAAAATACAATATAGTTGCTGAGTTTAATTCATTTATCTTGCCTGTGTATTTGGAGCATGTATAAAATGTAACTTCTCCATCATGTCATAAAAAGTTATTGCACTCTTAGGATCATGAATTCAAGAAACATGACATAATAGACTGGCAAATATGGCCTTGTGTCTTCTGATGATGATCCAAATCCACCCACTTATCTTGATCTGCCTATATTGTTAACAACATGGGATGTCACACAACAAATTTTTCATTTTAACTGTTCTTTATGTACAGTGCAGTGTGGAATTTACTTTTTATTGCCTTTCGGAGGGAAGTATCATACCTCTCGGTGAAATAATGGTTTTGTCAGACACTGGTATCTTTATTGTGTAGTGCTTTTAAATTCTACACTATTTATACCAAGCTCTCATGGTGTAGGACAGGTGAGATGTGATGCCTCTCTTTCTCCATGAGAATACTTAGAGCTTTTTGGATACAGAAGTGTACTGTTGATATGATAATTGTGAGGTCTGTGTTGTAGCTTCCAAACAGAATTATTTTGTTCTTCCAAGTACTCTATGAACATGCAAAGTGTAAACAGCTACTGGAAACAACTGACAAAACTAAACCTTCTACTCACAGTCTTCATAGTGATTTGCCTGCTTCTTCCTACTATAATTATGGTCATTAAAAAGAGTAGACATTGATTTGCTCTTAGAGGTTTTATTTCATTTGTTCATGACAAGGAGGAACAGCAGTAATTTTATTGCATGCACTGCCAGTGTATAGTTGTCAGGAGTTGTCTAAATGGGTGATTGCGAAATAAAGTCAAAGAACGATGCATGACTCTTGGGATCCAAGGATGTAAAACTAGGTGACATGTTTGTCCTGGAATGGCACTGAAGAGTGGGCTGCCACTCAAATTGAAATAATTGTAATTGATCTAAATATTTCTGTCAAGATGACAATCAGTTAAAAAAGGTGTTCTGTGTGTGCTTAGGTGGCAGGTAAGACAAGAGTGAATGGTTTGCTTTCTTCTACCTGTAATATTTTGGAACAACTGAAGTCAGCATTTCAGAGGGTATCATTTGCTATTTTTTGCGTGTATCTAAGAGATAAAAAGCAACATATAAACAAATATTTTCCCACCTACCTTAATTTGTTGATCATAACAATTTTAAGAGTAAAAACATGCAATGGTTGAATTTAGATAAATTCTAAAATCAAATGAAAGCAAAGGCCTCAAACATCAAGCACTATATTTGAAAGGAGTCCTCTGTGTCTTTCTCTCTGACTGTCTTTTAATATTATTCAGAGGGTACAGGGTCTGTGCTTTGTTTAACTATTCCAAAAAGGTGATATGGAGTACATATCAGCAACATAATCAAAGCCCCCTTGCAAGCCTACTTGCCAGAGACAAAAAAGATGCAGAATATTTGAAAAGGGCATTCCTTTCAGAATGCCAAGATGTGTTATTTTTTTGCTATGTATATTACAGTATAACCTAGAAGCTATTGGTTTCTATTGACACAGATCCTTTTGTCCTAGATACTATACTTTGTAGATAAATAAAAATCTGTGTATATACGTGCATCTCTCTCTGTATCTATCTATCCATCTGTCTATAATGTATATCTGTGTATCTGGTTTATATTTTTTATACGTATGTCTATACATGCAAACACAGTTACAGTCCCCTCTCTGGATTGCTTGCTGTCTAAAAAGATGGGTCAATAAAAGGTGAGAGAAAGGAAGTAGTATTACTTCCAGAGTTACAGAGAGATTATACATGATATTGAAGGTCCCTTAGGAGGTAGGCTTAGATCTAATTTACCAATCCCAGGACTTTCAAAGATCGCAACTAAAATGTTTGCTGCAAGACTGGCCTTCTCTAAGTACCTATGCATCTTTATTTGAGAGTTTCTTGGAACTGTTATTGTGATATGCATGAGAAACAACTACATGAGAGTTTGCAAAGGTTGGAACTACTTGTTTATAGGAGTTTCTTTGGTACTAACTTTGGAATATGTCTCTCATTTAAGAAAGTAATTTCCAGTATTTTTTATTGGGTGTCAAAAGGAGAAGACAGCATAAGCATGTAGAAACATATTATGGTCATGTTTGGCTCAGTGGAAGACTTTGTAAGCTGTGTATGCTTATTTATAAATATATTCTCAGATATGTGTAAGATGCTAATGTTACAACCCAGACATGGGTGAATCTTCTTTTTTGCATGAAATTACCTTACTGATTTAAAGTTCTAACATTTTTGTAACTACTTACAAAACATGTGAAAAAATGTAAAACATATATAGACATGTGACATTATGACATTCTTCTCCAAGTATTATTAATACTTTCACATTTATTCACTTTAAGTCAGTATGAAGTTAATAAACACGGAGTTTCCTTTTATTTCATTATGACCTTAGTGCTTCTGCTGTAACTTGAAATTTTCTAGTTTCAGCTTAGACTTTACTGGCAGATAATCTGTGATCAATAGGGGGAAGACAGAAAGCTAGAAACCAGATGTGTGTAGGAAAGTATATGCGCCTTTCTGCTCATGTTTTTCTGACATTTGGTTCTGGGCAATGTTGAAGGCAGTCACTGGGAGCTTGGATATGGCACAATACTTGGCACTGAGAGGGAATGCTGAGGCCATAGAAGGCAATAGGGGGAGGACAAGTGGCAGATGAGCTGCACAAGGAAACAGTGTCCAGGGGACAGGAGACAGGGTAAAAAACAGGCTTTTATGCAGAAGGACTTGAATCTGCAAAGGAGTGGTCTCAGACTTGAGGAGGCTGCATGAAAGTTCAAGCTTTTTCTAATGTTGGAAGGCTTGATTTTTGAAACCACTAACTGGAACATTCATTATGTAAAAGTAGGATTTGTTTGTTTAAATATTCTATTCCTTTTAAGCTAATGCATTATGTATCTTGTTAATGTACTTTGTCAACTCAGATGAAAACATATGGGGAATAAAACCGGTAGAATCAAACTGTCCTTCTCCAAGACTCCTTGTACAGCAAATTGTGTGTGCCTCTCAGAGAGGAATTGACAAGTTGAAAAGTATCTATGTACATGAAAATAATAGTCATGGCTAAAATAGAAATTTTCTCTTTGCATTGATGCATGTGATTTTTTTTTTAATTGGGAGGAAGAGAGAAACAGACGTTTTTAGGGGAGTTTTTATGTTATTATATTTAATTTTGTAAACTGCTGATTTTATTAGTAGGGGAGTAAAGATTTCAACCCGCATCTTTTTCAATATGATCATTTCCTATGTACTTAACCATTTTAATTGTAGATACTTAATAATAGACTATGCTACTTATATTCTTATAGTAAGTCACCATTGCAGGATAATAAGGGATAATAAGAAGCTGCTCTAAAATGGCATTAGTATTTTTAAAACACCATAGTATAGGGGCAGTTTTAATATTTCAAAGAGAAAATAATTCTGTAACCCAGATATATTTTAAATTAGAATTATTTTGATAACTGTTGACACTGCCCGTTTAATGACTCTGCTTTGCTAGAAATACTTTCCTACTTCTACTTCTTTCAGAAGCAGTGATTGCAACTGTCAGAGAAAGTTAAGGCTTCTGGTACTAGCACTGACTTACTCCGAGGCCCTGAGTTTCTTATTTAGGCTGAAATTTCCAGCAAGGCCATAGAGTATGTGGACTTGTTCTCAGTCATTGTTTACAGGGCTAAGGTCTAAGCTGTGAAGAGTCGGTCTCAGGAGGTCATTCTACAGGAGAAAGACAGTCTACATGCTACTGCTACAGAAAGTGTGCCAGTTGTGGCTCTCAGGCTCCCCAGTCACTGCATCTGTCCAAGCAGCTGTGGCGTATTCAGAACATGTGCTTGTAAAAGGGAAAGTGGTAAGGCAAAACAATTTGGGATATGCTTTACATACATGATGTCCCTGTGATTTACTCATGAGAAGATCATGATCATTCCTGTACAGAAGGCTGCCACGAGGCCAGTATTCTACTTAAGTCTTATGTAAGCCTCAGAGTAGGATTTAAGGTAGTGCACAGGACTTGTGCTCAATCTCTGTTCAAGGGTTTATTTCACTCAAAGTTACAAGTCTGCTGTATAAGTGGCCATCACTCTTTATATCGGCTTCAAAGTCTTGGCTATGCTAAGATGTAGCTGCTAGTGAAAGCAGTGTGATAGTCCAGGCTGAGGTACTGAAGGGGTGACTGAGGGTACTCTGGTCCGTGTCCAAAACCAGCAGGCAACTCCTGCCTGGCCCAGTGTTAAAAAGCTGTGTTGATCACTGCTGGTACTTGATCATAGAAGATGCAGATAAGCACATAACTCACGAGTGCCAAAGCAGTGCAGAGCCACGTGTCTGTTATGCATGGCCATCCCCAGCAAGTATATAGAAATTATTAATTTGAATTTTGATATTGTACATTATAGTTATACTACATTTATCTCTATTTATAATAATGTTACTTTTCATATAAATTGTATTTATAATGGATGTGACTATATATTGCATGCATGCAGTGGAGCATGGCATTCAATCTCCCTTTGTCTCAGTCTCCTTCTCACCTACCTAATCTCAGCAGTAACTAGATCTTTTGGATTGTCACACTAAATACTGATAAATTTTAATCTTTACTGAGATTTTTTTTCTTTTTCTTGGTAGTCTCGTTCTTTCAGAATTTTGTTGCAAACATTGAAAGAAAATAGGAAAATTATGTTAAAGCATCTGCTTCTTTTGCAAGACATTTGGACAGTTTGGCTCACGTACCCTTAGCTAGAAATCAACATCTAAGCGATGGTTTCATAGCTCTGAGCATGCATATCTAATAGAAAGCAAATAACTTATCTGCTGTTACACAAATGAGAGATGAAAATAGATCCTTCTATCTCTAAGCATAAGTACTGTAAACTGAGAAGACACCACAGATACAGTCACAGATGATCTCACTGTTCTTGCTTTTAGAGTTCAAAAAAATAATTTTCAAAACTTTTTTCAAGTAATGTATTTCATTACGTCAATATTAATACAGCAGTCCTCATATTAAGTTAACTTTAGAATCTTTTTCCATTCACTAACATCACAGGCTACATTGATATTTTTCACTTTTTCCAAGTAAAAAAGAAATCTTACAATATTGGGTAAACGTACAAATGTCTATTAAATATTTCCTTTAAATATCACAGTTATGCAAACAATATTGGAAAAAATAAAACATTAACATAACATCTTTCAGCTAAAAGGATTCCAAAAAGTCTTAGGGAAAGATTGGTGTAGGTGATAGTGAAATGTTTCTTTTTCTCCCCTGCGGAATAGTGCCTCTCTCAGAAATCTGAGTTGCATAAGCTGTATTTTCAATTGTGCCACTTTCTGTTGCATTATATACAATGATCCATATACCTCTAACTGTATATGAGCTGTAGAGAAGCAACAAAAAACCAGACAGACTCAGGACTGAAATGTCTTTGCATATATCGAGGGGAGAATCTACACACAAAGGGACGTTTATCAGGGGCTACTGTTCCTCTGCTGAGGAAGGGAGCATACCCAAGAGTCCAAAACCAGATGATGATCTTATCAAGTAAACCCTCTTCAGTAATATCATCAGCCTGCTCTTGCCAAGTCTGGCATTTCTGTATCCTGTGTATTTGCGATGGAGAGAGAGGGAGCAAAGCCGTGCAAGCTACATGTAGCTGGGATAAAGAACCTGCTCAACCCACTGGATCTGTGCAGTGTTATAATATAATTGGGAGTCATTTTTGCCAGTATGGAGTATCCATGTGAGTTTAAATGGAGTTTACTGTATTTTTCTCACTGGGAGCTGCAGGGAGGCCTTTTCAGCTACACTGGCTACCTTTGGGGATTTTTTTTCTGTATTTTTGCAAATGCTTCCACTCCAGGTTTATCTCAACACATACAGGGAGTAAAATAACCTCTTGAGCTGTGTGTCCCAATGTGGAGATAGAAAATTATTGAGGAAAACGAAGAATAATTTTTTTTATCTTCTTGTATGAGAATAAGACTTTGAAAACAGAGGTGTAAGTTGTTCTTGTGGTGAGTAGACCTGAAAATATTTCCTCTAATATAATTGCAGGATCAGGATTTTGCCATGATGGCTGGGTTTATTTTGCCTTTGTCTGCAGACTAGATGCTGATATGAATACAGTATTTTTCATATTATATGGAACTTGACTCTGAAGCAAGTGAACAAACCTTCGGCATTGCTTAACAGATCTTGACTAAATATCTTTGTCCTTCTACTTCTGTCTCTTTAGGTTTTTTTCTTTGAGCAAGTTTCTGTAAGTTCCATGAAGCAGTCCAAATAACGGAGACTCTATACAGCTGTGTAAGAATCTGTTCTATTAAAAACCTAATCAAACTCTAGCAACAGTGTTCATTAGGTACTCCTTCCTTTCTGACTTTCAAGAAAAAACAGTACTTTTTGTAACAGTTCAGCTTAAGCGTTAAAAGTTATTTTAATGGCATACTTAATGAAAAATTATTATTTAATTTGCCATTTCCATTTCTTTAGTAGCTACTCAATTTATGTGCTCTTAACATTTATTCAATTAATTGCCCTCCATCCCAGCTGTCCCTAGATGTAGGATTTGCATTGTCACTTCAAATTGATGCAGACTGTGTTCACCACCGTAGGTCTATGGTTTTCTAGTCTGGGATGTGATCCTGTGTTCCTGCTAAATTCTGCAGATTACAGGAGTGTGAGGCACTATAGGAATGTAATGGTTTTTTCCTTTGTATTCATTTTATATAAGCAACTTCATACACGTAGAGGACATATTTGAATTTTTGAATTTGAAGTGTCAGTGCATACACTTCTTTTTAAACTATGATCTTTTGAAAACCATGCTTGTGTTGCAAGACACAGTGCACCTTCACATCACTGAAGTTAGCTCTGCAGTTCAGTTGGAAATCTGGAGCTGCTTAAGTACCTACACCCGAGGTCACATCAACCAGGCTGGAGTACCACGTCATTGTGATGGTCATGGCTGGAGTCTGGTGTAAACTGAATAACCAGTAATGACACTTTTTCTCAAAAAAGTTTGTGTCATACACGGTGATCTGGGTACTTAGAGAATGGCTTTGACCAAATGTCAGGTGAAATCACGTCACTGGGTGCAGTGTAGACTCAGTTTAATTGTAGAGTTTAAGCCAGGATGCAACTGAGCAAAGACATATTAGAATAAGTATGTTTTATTTTAGTAGTTTATCTTATGAATTAAGTACTGTAACAACACAAATGCCTAGGCTAAAAAGGGATAATAGTGTTTGCATTCTGTTTCTAAATGTGAATTCATGAACTTCTCTCACATTTCAAACTTGGAAATGTGTATCGTTTCTCTCATTCTGGCAAGTTTTCTGAATCTCACTTTTTCTTGAATATCTTCTGGTCCTACTTTTATGGACTCTGTCTTTGTGCCCTGATCAGACCCAACTTGGGTCTTCAAATGGTTCTTTCCGTAGGCTCCCCCTCTCTTGTCTTGTTTTCTAAATTTATTTCCTCCCCCCTCATACTTTTGTGGTCTTTTTCTCTCTGAAAATCTTTGCCTAGCCTTTCCCTATTCTCACTTTGACAATACTCTTTCCTTCCCTTTATTGCCCAATGTAGGACAGCGCTGTTGCAGATAAGGATAGCACCTGCACTTTCTACCATTTGCAGTACTAGCAGCAGGTAGGAGAGATAAAGAAACTCTGCTTCTGACTTTTGCAGCTCTAAAGAAAGGTGGGGAGCAGCAAGATTTTTTGTTATAGAAAACGGAGAAGCCTTTTCATTTGTCATCCTTACCTAGAGTGCATAGCTGCCCTGTGGGAGCGTTGTCAAGATGGGGCAACGTTAGGCAGCTTAGTTAGGAATGAATCAGCATGTGGCAGCTTGGCAGCTTCTGCTGCATGGTGTTTGCTGTCTAGACCTGCTTCTAAGCCTAGGCAAAGGAGAGTGGTGGGTTAGAGCCATAAGTACCTGTGGGCTATCCTTGTGTCTACTTCCCTCATGGCTAAGAGGTTTGTTTAACCCTACTCCTTAAGTGGGAGGGATACAAGGAGGATCAGGGTTAGGGGAAGGAGTTACTAGTAGATGGCAAAAACTTCAGAGAAAGAAAAAAGGCTGCTCCATTCAGAAGCCCTCCACTACCTCAGTGGCAGCAGACCCTCCCTCCAGGGTGTCTCCACTCCAGAGCTGTTTTCTCAGCTTGCCTCTGCTCAGCACAGGGAGGTTGGACCTTTAAAGGTCCCTTCCAACCCAAACTATTCTATGATTCTGTGCATTGTCTGTTACCCAGCATTATTCCACAATAGCAGTGGCAAGCATCCAGTCAGTGCTGGAAGAGGATGCAGTATTCATTCATTCGTTCATCATGAAATGCTGTAGCATTGCATATTTTGGGTTACTGCCTCAGACTCACAGTTACTTGTTTCAGGGTTTTGGGCTATTGAATGAGTCCTGTGGAAAGGGAATGTTACTGTTTTGCCACTTCCATTATGTTATCTTTTCCAGTGCAATTACCAGCTAATTCAAAGCTCTTTGTGTTAAGCTAATAGCTTCTGATTCACTGCTGTCAGCCACTCCTCTTTGTGCACTTTTCATACCGCTTACCAGTCTCCCGACCACTTACCTATGAAGAACGTTTATTTTTTTTCTGAGTAGAGGCTCATCATAGACAAATCGTTAATGGAACATCAAAAAGATCCCATCTGTTAGAGTTGCATATGGGTAAGATCACAATTATCAAAAGCCTCTTTTTTCCCCCCCTATGCTTATCCGTACAATAAATGTAGTTGTCAGCAGGATAAGTTCACACATCGGATAAGGTCACAATTTCATTTAGTGACAACTTCCAACAGCGTGAACTTACAAGGTTCGATTTATTAAAGAGTCAGAAGGGATAAGATCACTGCATGGCCAGCCTGATTTATCAGGGTTTGACTGGAGTACTTGAATAGAGAATGTCGTATTTCAAGTTTATGTTCAAAATTGTAGTTTAGTATGTGTTATGTCTCAGAGACTTGAAAATTGAGGGAGGAGAATTTAGAGGAAGTATCTCAGTAATGCAGTTTATGTCTGAAAAGCAAGTGTATGTGCATTGAATATTGGAACTACCTTGTTAAGAATCACAGAAGTGGAAATGGGATAGTTCTCTGCTATCAGTGAACTGTTGTGTGCAAACGTGCACGTATTAGTTTGTTATAATGGAGGCAATCACCAGCCAAATATTAATTGCAGATTCTTCCTGTGCATACAGGATGGCAGGCAGATCTTGGGCTGGACAGTGCTTAAGAACTTCTAAGAGTGTTTTTAACTTGCTCACTCTGGCTTCAGAGCAGTCCTTGTCTGAAACCACAACATACACAATTTCTGTGCTGTGCAAAAATACTCATTAGAGAGCCAGGTGGCTGTGGACTGGAAATATGCAAAGAAGGAGCCGTTTGCTAGTGGAAATTGGTAAAGCCCCATGATGTCAAATAACCAGTCTCTAATTATAAGAGAGGAAGAGCTTACTCATTGTTTTTAACTGACTCCACTTAGAAAGCTATTCCTGATTAAAAAAAAAAGACAAACCAAAACAACAACAACAAAAAAAACCCTACTGCCAAAGCTATCAGTGACTTGCTTAGAAATGTTAAATGTGTATAAATACAGTTATTTCTGAATGAAGTAGTTCTATTTTTCTCCCACAAAACACTGCTCATCATTCACCTTCAGATATACACTCCTTTGTTTCTTAATCCAGAATGTGGGTAGATGTATGAAAGCCAGTGTTATTTTGGTCCAGAAATACTATGTATAATTGAATTCTTCTGGTATTCCAGCTGCTGTCAAATCATGTTAAGGGCCAAAAGCTGGTTTTGGGTTCCTGTATGTACTATATGTTTTGTGGAGGGTTTTAAAAAAATTATCCTGATTATGATGTGAGACAATACAAGGCTAAACTGACCTCTCTACCTTCTGTTTTATATAAGCCCTATGTGGCATCCCTGAAACAATATGTATATGTATGAAAAGAATCGTAAATTGAGTCCTTTCATTCTGGTTTTCTATCCACCAAGGTGGCCTAATATCTTAAAAGCCATGGGATGTTTTGTAGCTGTACTAGTGAGTCATGACTTGAGGCTTCTTTTACAGTGCAGCTATCATAAGTCTTTGAGTAATCACAGACTTTAAAAGTATGCTACATCAACAAGATAAGAGAAACAGCCCACAGCACTAACAGCATTATCTTTTACCAAAATTGATTAGCCCATACTGTGTGTCTCAAATATTTTGTATAAACTTACTCAGCAAGCTGGAAATAAGTGTGTTCCTGAAGAACAAGCTGAAAAAAATACTTTGTCTATAGCCAGGAAAGGGTAAGTAAATATCACTAAATGGAATGTCTTTTAATTAATTTTTTTACCTAACTTGCAAAAACTAAAAGCAGAGCATCACTTCCTCTCTACTTATATTTCTTAGTGCTGCTTCTGTTATACTTCTGACTGTCCTTTTCAGTCGAAGAGCTGACAAGTCTAGGATGAAAACAGTAAAATAAAACCACTTCTCTACTTTGCCATGGGAATGATGAGTATATCACATATTTTTTCCAGGGGTGTGAATGAATTCTATTATAATTTGCTGTTACGTGAAGGAACATTATGTTCGGTACTGAGGTGGTCTGTTGCAATTGCTGATTACTAGAAACACCTAACAGTGTTTGGCGCAGAATTTTCTGCTTCCTTTGGGCTGGAGCACGGATTAAAGGAAGCTGCAGCAGTTTTTCATCCTTTCTTTCCTTTTTCAACCCACAAGTTGGAATCTCCATGGACAAGCATATGTGAAGTCAGAGTCTTTACACTTCTTACTGCAAGTGGTGGTACAGCAATGAAGTCTCAGATCCTCTTCCTTCTCCTGATGTAATCTGTTAAGATCCTGAGCAGTTGTGCAGGAATGGTAGCTGCAGAGAGCACTTCAGACTTGCATCTGAACTTCTGAGGCTGAAAGGGAAAATCTTGTTTTGTTAATACATTTTTCAAACCCTCATAATTAACAGTCACAGGGTGAGATTCTCTTCTCTTCTGGCAAACACCCTTGAAGAACACACATTGCTTGATACCACAGGTATGGCTCTTAAACCACTTAACCCTTGTGGGAAGTCAGTGGTGAGTAGTAGACAGCCCCAATTACATCAGTGGGAGACTGGCCCCCTCTGTGGCACAGTTTTGATACCATTCACCAAGTAAAAAATTTCAGAGGAGCAAAATATTGTAAATGAATGCAGAAATGTTGCAGGCAGTGTTATTTTTTACCTCGAAGGAAAAAAAGATTTTGTGTGGGAAAAAGAAAAATCTTTGCCAAGGATCAAATGTAATGTGCTGAACCTTGTACAACATAGCCAAATTGTCTGGTTTTGCCAAAACATGAGAGCAGGTTATTCTTCCCAAGTCTGACATTCATCCATAGCATTAAAATGGCTGCTGGTCATGGTGACAAGAGAGAAATGACTTTTTGGGGAAGTGTGATGAAGGGAAACAGAAAGGTTACACAGCAAAATATTTTGTTACCCTGTCTGTAATCTACTACTCTGTCATAGTGTTCTAAGTGGATGGGAAAACACAAGTTTCAGTACAATTCAGCATGATGTTATCCCATCTGTAGTATATTGAAAGTATTCGTATATATTGAAATGTATTGCCCAAACTACTGCTTGGAACTGTAACAAAAGAGAATGAGAGAAAGAATCCATATTAACTTATTTAATTATAAGCTGAAGGGAAATATTACATGTTTGGAAAAAAAAAGCTTGATCTTGTTTGCCTCAAACCTGAACTACTTATCAGGTATAAGATTCATATTATTAATTTTATTTAAAATATAATGTGTAATGATGTGTACCTTAAAACTTCAGTAGGTTTTTGGATATCACTGGATGATCTGCCCTAAGTTTGTCGTTCTTAATCCATTAAAAGACAGGCCTGCTTGTAAATCCACAGGTACAGATAAGGAGTCACTGTTTGACTGTGTCTGAACCCTTTTCAAATGAAAAATGTCAGTGGCAGAAAGGGAGGCTGAATTATTTTTTAAAAGGGTTTTCAAAGATTCTCATGATTCCTCTGGTATCAGTTAAATGTGACATGTCCATAGACATAGCTGTTTTTTAGTGTGTGAAAGCAAGCAAATGCTGCAGTTTTCATCTCTATGAAGAGAGAAAATGCTGCAGTATGGCTAAGTGATAAACATGTTACCTTGCAATTTCTCTCTTCCGTAATTAACATATAAAGAGATTTCTTTAAGTTAATACAATTTTTAACAATGTGACTGTGAGAAGAAAAAAATGCATTTATGTTTTTTTTTTCTGTTTGGATGCAAATATATCATATGTGTAAATTAGGTATAATTAATCCGTAAGCTTTCCTGCTCACATACTGCCTTTTAAAATGTCATAGCACTGTCATGATGCGGACTCACCCACATACATAGAAGCTTTTGTAAACCAGTACAGCTCTATTTCCTAGATTTGTTCCAGTTTGCAGGAAGGATCTGATGCACAATTTTACGTAGAGTAGTTTTGTAATCTGCAACACTCAGAGGTGAAATTTAGATTTCTGTGCTTGAAAGTGGAAGCTGAAGCCAAGTCATCTCTTTGGAAAATGGTCAAGATTAACACCTGTGGACAAGGAAAAGCTTTGCAGCTTGACTGTATGTAAATCCGGGCATCTATGGGAATGGTTAGCTTGGGGAAGTCTGTGGAGGCTGCCTGTGAGCCAGGAGTTACTCACTTCCTGCGGTCCAAGGTTCATTTCACAACAACTGCCAGTTCTAAATCTGTGATGAGCTGACTCCTTGCACAGTTGGACT
This sequence comes from Pipra filicauda, assembly GCF_003945595.2. Lineage (NCBI taxonomy): Eukaryota > Metazoa > Chordata > Aves > Passeriformes > Pipridae > Pipra > Pipra filicauda. Next base: position 2,914,154 of record NW_024104731.1, read on the forward strand.
TTACTCTGTTTGTGGGAAAGCACCATCCTGATTTGGGGTAGAGTTGTTGAGATGTGCTGATGCAAAAGACAGGAATCACTGTTGCATCTGTTTGGTGTGGAAAGAGAGGAAGGGGCTTTAGCAGTCATGGAAAACAGGTCCTGAGAAATCATGGCTACTGCAGAGTCGTGGTAAGCTCTGCTGCTCATGAGAACCACAGCTTTTTTGCCTACCTTCAGGAAGGGCAAAACTTGGAAGTGCAGTTAAACATCTAACAAGAAGAGCAGAGATGAGCCTCTCCTTGTTCCATTCTATCCCTCTGAAAGTCTGAAACCAGAATTTATTATATCTGTTTTAGAAAATAGTGTTAGAAATTGTGTATATAAATATAACTGTTGCTGTATTTTTGATTGAAACATCTGTTGATAGAAAAATAGGCTTAGTGAAGAGGCTGCCTTCAAAGAAGGGTTGTCCAGACTAGTTTTTCAGTCTTGAAATGAAGTGAAAAAAATATGGGGGAGAAAAGTGGTAACTGAATTTTATTTTTCCCTCCATGAGAATGATCAATTATGTATTATCCTTTCTCTTTACTGGAAAATCCAGAATAGTTAAGGCGAGCTAAAGAAACAAATTCACTTTTAAGTGTTAATTTCTAAGTCCTTATTTTCAGAAATAAAATTTGTTTTTAAAAAAAACCAAAAATCATTATATAGCCTCCCCATTGCTTTTACATATTTTGTGTTATAACTTTAAGCTAACAATTAAAAGTATTTTTGATCTAATTCTGAAATGTTACTGCCTGTAAAACCTCATTCAGTTGAAATTCCTGTTTGTAATTGTAGTAAATGTTTTTAATAGTATCTCAGAGATACTGTGGATTTATATCGCTATATGGTGTGTCTCTCAAATTTTTAGTAGCTTCACGTTTCAAAATGTGATCTTGTGCAGCAAAATGCGTCAGCGAGGTTAATACACCAGGTGTGGCTGCTATTGCACTCTCTCCTTTCAGCTGTCATCTCCCCCCTCCTCAGCACTTCTTAAGAACTTTTATGAAATGGCTATTCTGAATAAAATTGCTTTCAAACTCTAATGTGTGTGAAAAGATGCAAGAAAGGAACGTGATTTTCTAAACCAAATTTGAATATAATTATAAGGGGAAAAGGTTTGTTTTTCTTCTGCAGGATGACAAGATCAGTTGTTTTTCAGACAAGCATAATTAATTCTCATTATATTGGTCCTCAGAACATTGTGCGTCTAAAACCAACACAAAGGCAGAGGTGGTTGTTGTCAAGGCATGAGTGAAAGTACTCTCAACACTGCTTGTTTTCTTTGTTTGCAGGAGAGTTGGAGGTGGTCCAGAAAGACGGGGAGCGCAAGATTCAGAGCCGGCAGCAGCTTCCGGTTGGAACAACGTGGGGGCCTTTCGCTGGGAAGATGGATCTGAATAATAACACCTTGGTATGTAGATGCTCTGAGACACTTCGCTTTGTTATATTGTGTGTTGTTCTTTAGGGAATAACCTGAATTGCTACTCAGGCGGAGCATTTGAAAACAGGCATTGTTAGCTTTAATGGACAGTGGTATTTGGCTCTGTTCCAATTAGTTCATCTATGGCAACCATCCATGTGAAGTTATTTGGAGCACAGGTTAATAGTATTTAACTTGTTATTTTACAGGAGGGAAATGTCACTTCCTTGTTTGCTGAACCAAGTTGTTGTGTTTCAGTAGTAATATCTGATTTTTTTAGTGTTTTTTTTTAATTTTTTATAGCATTAATTTTTGAATACCTAGCTTATATAACAAATGGTATAAAAATAAATAACTACATTATTTTTGGATAAAATTAATTAAATTTACCATACTGTTAATGTAACTGAATATAGAAAACTCTTCCATCAAATTAACATTTTTTGAAAGGCATCAAAAGACACCTGTCATATTCTATATTTGCCTTGCCTTCTCTTCTGATTGCAGAAAGTATGTGGACCATATTACTTAAAAGTAATGCTTAGCTGGCCTCGGTTCAGTGCACAGAAAATCATATCATTCCTAGGTCTTCATTTCTTCTTTGTTTGTATTGGTTTTAAGTCTGAGCTTCAAAATTATTTGTGTATAGTTCAGATTAATTTTCTGAGAATATCAGGAAGGAAGCAACTAATATCTCTAGGAGAAGAGTTTAAACAATCTTGGAACATGCATTGCATTGCCCTTTGGGATACTTCTGAAGAACCATTATCTGCAGCTTGATCACTGTTTGCTATTACAGACTTTGCATTGAATGTATTTAGCATAATGACCTGTGGAACTGTTTTCACAGAAGGGGATTACATATATTTGGGGTACACGAATCTGTGCTGTAAATGGAGAAGCTGAGCTTCCCAGTGTTCACCAATGCTAGGTATTGTCCTGCCCTTGGAGGACCTGAAGAGAGTGAGGAACACTGAGTTGCTGATGAATCATCTGGGACAGTGTGAGAGAAGGGTTATGTGAACATAGGAGAAAAGGGGGGAAACTGATAGTCTTTAACTCCTCTCTGTAGAACCCATGCCTGTATATTAGAGTTTTCTTTCTAAGGGCTTGCTGAATAGGATGCATGCTGGTTTCTGTAAATATGCATATTAAAATTTGACTGAAACATTATTCTGTTATAAGTACATAGTAGCCATTTAAAGTCTTAATATTTTGTACCCTTTAGCGTAATTTATTGATCAAAAGGTGCTAAGAAATGTTATAGAAAGTGGCATGGAAACTTTGTCTAAGTTTCCTAGAGTTCAGCATTCCCAACCCAGATCACATTTCCCATTCAGGCACCTGAATAAAGAACAGATTTTCAAAAGTACTACACAGTCAAAATGCCTTATTGTGAGAAAGGAGAAACTGGAAGATTTGAATACTTGTCTCCATTTTCTCCATCCATTTAATTTTTATTTCTGATAACCACCTGTAATTCAAATAATTTTCTAAATTCCACTATTACTACTTTCATCAACTTTCATGTAATCAAAACCTTAGTCCTGTTGTAGCTCAAAGTTAGTGCACAATCCATAACTTAGGAGAATTGCTAGCTTGGTGTGGTCCCTCTCACCCTGTCCACTTGTACCACTTCCTCAGGTATATAGGATGTGAAGATAAAGTTTAAGTATATGAGATTATGTTGATTGACCCTTTACTACAAAATTAATCATTATCAGATATTCTTAGGATTAATTTGCAACATGTCAGCCATCAAACATGTTGTTTCACTTTTGTTTTTTGATGGAGATATGGAGCAACTAGAATCCTTCTAGGAGGAACTTGCTTCCCCTTTGGTAGCACAGGCATATATTAGGTCTGTTATTACTTTGTGAATCTGTCCCTTTTGCTGTATCAAAAACATTTCACTGAGATATTTGGATTTTAATGAACTGGTAATTAAGCAGTGAACAGAACTGACTTAATTTGGTAATTTTAATGGGATGGTACAGCTTTCTCAAAATAGTTAAGAGAAATGTGTGATGAAAATCTTAAGGACTTTTTTCCTCTAAACTTTCTCTAAACTGGAAAGATATTTTGTTTCTTGTCAAATTAAAACCCATAAACCCTATTTTTGCTAACACTTGAAAGATTTTACTTTTGCCTACAAACATAAATACATTTGGAAATCTGAAAAGGTTCCTGTAAACAGAAGTTTTGTCCTCAGAAATAGTGTTTTGTCCTCTGAGCCAGTCCATCCTTTGAAAAGTCAAAACTGAACAGGATATCGTTGTGAGCAATCTGATTTAACTTCGAAGTTGGATCTGACTTTGAAGTTTGCCCTACTTTGAGTGGGAGTTTGGACTGGATGACCTCCAGAGGTCCCTTCCAACCTGAATTATTCTGTGATTCTAAGTATTGTTTCTTTTTCTCAAATATCAGATGTTTCCTGTAATCCTACATTTGTTACTTTAGAATGCTGTGTGAAGAAATGTAAACCTTTTGATGCAACTTTAATTTACTGTTAAAGCAACAAAATCCCAGTGCCAGCTTCTACATATTTTTTGTTATATCTTTTTTTTTCTTGAAATGATTCATGTTTATTTATGAGTTTTTTGTTTGCTTGACATATTTGATTACTTATCTCACTATCGTACATGTTCTCTGTTGTTCATAAGAGGAGTTGTGATTCTTTACATAGGTTATTTGTATATGTTTTGGAAAGCTCATTTGGGTAAAGCCTCATGTCACTAGAATTCAAACAAACTTTCTCATGAGCAGCTGACAGCAGGTTTAGTTGTTTTCTGAACGAGAACTTCAAATATTGTACTACTATAAACATCAAATAATTTTGGGAAAAGAGCTTTAATGTGGATTTTTGGTATAGAGAGGAAAGAAAAGAAAAATTGAGGGACCCTCAGGTGAGTAAATATCATAATTTTTCAGCTGCTGTCTTTATTGGGAAATATGTTTGTGACTGACTACAAGTATCTTACCCAACTTTACTGTTCGGTGTTAGCAATGTGACGCTGCCTCACAGGATTCATTACCTAACTCTAACAGTTGCAGCTTACTTAGTACCCTTGCACTCTGCATTGAATACAGCCTGTACATGTGATATCCTGTTGAAGTGCTTCTTGTTTCAGGCAGTACTGTGTTGCTGAATACAGTCTCACTGCTGTTGGCTCAGGAGACAGAGCAAGTTAATTAATTCAGCATGGTATTTAATTGAGTCACTGTGCCAGATGTCAATTACTTTTTAGATCTTTCAAGTTTCTGTCTTGAACTACTCTAGCAGTATCCGTCTCAGAGTACTGAAGGTTGGGTACCTTGAACAAAAATTATTTAAATGCTGTTGAGAATTGTAAAAGGAATAGCAGTATTTTACTTCATCAACAGTGTTCCAGCACTGTCAGGAGATATGGTAGTGCAAGGCTCATATCAGGACTGAAGAATACTCATATTCTAATGGTAGACTTGAAATAGCTCAATGACTATTAAAGTTCTTAATTTTTCTCATCTAGGAGTTTAGCTAATATTCATGAATTACAGATAATTACATTATGTAATAGTGTATGTCATGCATTACTGTTACTGTTGATGAAACGATTTGCATGCAGCCACCAGAAATCTTAAGAATGTTGGTTTTAACAAATGAGTCTCAGATCTCAAAACTTGTCTAGGCATTTAATTTTTATTTCAATCTGACCTTAAGAACTCCTTATATCATTATTAAATATTTATAGATATATATTTAGATACTTTTATTAAATGTAGGGTGATAGATCTCATATCTAGATACTTTTAATGATCTGTTCCTGTAATTTTGCCAAACTGGCAAAATTCCTCTGTTCTCAGCTGCATGTGTAGTTTGTATCTGTCTGCACAATTGGGCGTAGAGGTTATTGCCTTCCATTTCCCTCCATTACTTTCACTTTCCATTTACTGTTCCATAATAATTGATAGTCCTAAGAAAATGAAATGCATCGGAATATCTTTTCAAACCTAGAAAGTGTACATGTCTACATGTTTCCAGGTTCTGTTTGAGATTTGCTGTTTTGACAAACAGACCCATGAAGAGTTTGTAGAATATTGCCGTCTGTCTACAACTGGTGAGAACTCAGCTGTAGAAAGGAAGACAACATGATTTTATCTCTGGTTTCACCAGGAAGACTCCAACTTTGTGCCTTGCTGCATCACAGGAGATTCAGTAGTTTATGAGTACCTACAAGCAGACAGGAATATATTTTAAAGCATGAGATTCCTAGCTTGTGATTCCTGTCTTTAACAAGAAGGTGGGTTTGCACAAATGCCGAGTCTAATGTGACCATGCAGGTGAGAAGAGCAGAAGACCTCTCTAGGCTGGTCATACAGACTGCTGAAAGAGGAGCTGCTGTGTGTAAGCAGACCTAAATTTAAGGCACTAGCAGCCTAGTTAAGGAAAAGCCATTCACTTGCCTTTTTTCATCTGTAAATATTTTCCCTATTTGAGGGGACAGTTTGGTGGGAATGAGGCCCTTGGAAACGAAAGCAGCAGTGAACCACATAGCCCACGACGGACATCAAACAGTGGTTGCTCCAGCAGCCGTGTGGAGGCATTCTGAGAGGCCTTTTCCTTTGGCTGCTTCCGTCTAGTTTTTGGTGTTAATCTGTGCCCATGGCATGGTTTTGTGAAGCAAAACAATGAGCAGCTGGATGCAGCCCCCCATTCTCGTATCCTTGTCTCAGGGAGGAGCATGTGAGGCAGGCCTGTACCGGCCTGATAAGGAAAAGCGGATTCAACGTGGCTGTGAAGGAAATCCACAGGAGGAGAGTGTGGAGGGCTGGGCCAGACAAGCAGTGGGACACAGCAGGCACCCTTTAATGGGATCTGGGAGAGTCAGCACCGAAGAGACACTTCATCTGGAAGACACACTCACAAAAGTGTTTGACAGGGTAGCGTATGAAGGGCTGAGGATCCGAGGTTCAGAATGCAGCAAAGTTGCTCACTACCTCATCTGGGACTGGTCACTTTGGGTCAAAAACCTTGTGTAGGTTAGACAGAGACTTTAATCTTCAGAGTTGCAGCACAAGGATTTTCTGGTACCTTTGGTTGGAGGTGCTGCATGGCCACGGAGACAGCCAGTAGTCTGTCCACAGTCAGGGTGTAGCCAGTCTGTAGCCTCTGTTTATCTTGTTCAGACATGGCAAGGGATAAGGTAGATTTTATCTTTCAGTATTTAGCTGCAAATGAAGATTATGGCTCTTAATATCACAGAGCTATTTTTATATTTAATTATCAAAAATAGTGTATTGAGTAATGAACCTTGATTCTAAACTTTGTTATACTGATTTTATACCTTTAAATATGTCAAGGGACTGCAAAAGCCTTTATTTCTCATTTTTACTACTATTACTGTCAGGTTCTTCATATCTAGAACTAGTTTAAGATCACTTCCTTCTGTCTCAAACACAAGCAGATGTTATCGTTGTAGCACTTCAGGACAGCACATGGTGTCACACCAACAGCCAGGAAGGTGCTGGTCCACTGTGCATGTGTTGGGATTCTCCACTTAGAATCATAGAATCATTAGGGTTGGAAAAGACCTCTAAGAACATAGAGTCCAACTGTTAACCCAACACAATCATGACATGTCCTCCAAACATCTTTGGAACTCTTCAGAGGTGGTAATTCCAACACTTATCCAGGTAGCCTGTTCCAATACCTGACCACCCTTTCAGTGAGGAAAGTTTTCCTAATATCTAATGTAAACCTCCTCTGGCACAACTTGAGACCACTTCATACGAACTGAAACATTTCAAAATATTGAGATATGCCAAGATGATGTGGATGTCCACATGTCCATCCACGATAGTTTTGAGGACACATCACCTCACATTGTCTTACCTTTTACCATGTGCTCTCCCATTTATATAGACATGTAGTTGAGGAGAATACAATAATAGTAAGACTCTTTTTAAACTTTTGTCCCTAATTGTAGTTTATACACTTTTTAAAAAAAAAAGTTATTTCTGCTCTTTTATTTACATTTACACAAAAGAGTTAATTTAAACATGTTACTAATACAACAGCAAGATGTAGTATCTGAATAAACACTCTGTTTTGGAAAATGCTGAAAGCATTTGTGGTAGGTTGACTTTTGGATTTTTTAGGCCTTCCTTAGCAACGGGAGTCAGAAATCTAAGGAAGTATTCCATATCATCCTTTAGCGTAACACAACATATAAATAAGGTGCAGATAAGAGAGTTCGCTCTCTTCTCTCTTCTGCTGGCTGAAGGCGACAGGTCTCTCCGTAGATGGTCTTTGCTTGTATAGGCCAGGGCCTGCCTACTTAGACCTGCTGTTGTCTCTGGTCCTTTCGGGAGGTGTGGGGAGTTAGTTGGTGCTTTGCACAGTTCTGTTGTTTCGTTCAGGGAGGTATTTAATGCGGTTTTTTTATTTGTTCGCTAACTCTCTATTAGCGGTATATGTTTGGAGGATATTTGGGTTTTTTATCCCTGTTTCCCCCGTCTTTTTCCCTTTTTTGCCCCCTCAGGAGTTCCCTATTGTGTGTACAATATATTCAAATTGTATATATAATTGTAAATATATGTAAATATATATTTTTGATATAATCCCGTTTTTGTTCAGACTTCCTTCGGTTTTTCTGTGGTTCATTTTTTTCCCTCACTTGAGAGAGCGGGAGGGGGGAGGATACAGCTTGGACTCGACAAAAGAGCCAGGCCAAACTTACACAGCATTTTTTTCCCAGCTTGCAGAATTTGTTTCTAGATCGCAAATAGACGATGAAGCAACATGGTACATTAAAAGAAAGAGCACCTTGATCCTACACCATTGTCTAAATGCTAATAGTACACTGGTATTAGTACTGCACACCATTACCACAGCTGTAATTTTAGGCTATTAAATATTTAAAGGACATACAAATAAGACAGGATTGAAATTACATCTTTTTTTTTCTTCATTTCTGAATGGGTAATTTCCAGAATGTAGTATTATGTCAACAGAGGATTTTTACATAAAATTGCTCTTGCTTTTTAACATCTTTTCCTTGACTATAGCCCTTTTATGGAATACATATACCCATGGTGCATTTTGACACCTATTTATCAAAACAGCAGTACTTTAACTTTTGTTTAAAACTACCACTGGTCACTTTGAAAGGTTTTTAAAACTAATTCAGGTACTTGGTGCTTGCTATAAGCAGCTCCATTAAGCAGAATTTATTCTAATACCCTGTAATTAAGTAGTAGACATTGCCAATCATTCCCGTTAAACTAACTTAGTTCCCTGGGAGAAAACTCAATAAACTTTCTGTCCTATTTTGGCAAGCTTCATTTCAGTAGGGGGTCTTACGGAAAGTGGGAATGTACCCTGGGGCACATTGCCAGGGTGCTGAGAGCAGAGCAAGGGGATGGCCCGGCAGGAGAGAGGAGGCAAAGTCAGGAGTCTAGAACAGAAAAAAAGGCAGGAAAATTTGGTCCAAGGCCTCTCAGGCATCAGTAGAGGGAGATGCTATCTGAAAGTGCCAGGCTCTTACACTTTAGGATCACAGAATCGCAAAATATGCTGAGTTGGAAAGGACCCACAAGACAAGCTGTTTGGAGAGAATCACTGCAATAAATTTCAGTAGCAACATATTCTTGTGCTTCTAGACTGTCTTAATAATTTTCTAGCTAGTCTAATCTTCTCTGTACCACAGGCTTTAAGACTCAAATGCTTATTTTGCTGTGTAGATTTTGCTAAATTTATTACACAAATTTTAGAATGGGATGTAGTCTTATTTTAAAACTTCATACAAGAAAAATATCTCCATTTAAGGTCAGTCATGTACCTCATTGCACTGCAATACCTAAAAGACACTAGTTCTAAACTCATATTTAAAATGAGAAATTTAACAATAATGTTGTCCTCTGAGGAAATTTTTTCAATTCATGCTTTTTATAGTGATACCTCTTCTTATTTATGAAACATAAGTATTATAGACTAAGCAGATATAAAATGTCAGATTTAAATATTCAGCAATTTTTGAAATACCTTCCTTCTCACTAAATGTTAACACTATTTTTTTAATTCTGAAATAAAATTGTTTCTAAAATGTTGACACTTTTTTTTCAGCAGTTTCACATTCATAGAACAAGCATGGGAAATTCTAGCTTCATCATTTTAGTGAAACATAAAGCTATGAAGGTGCTTGTTTCTGTGAAAATGTTTGCATTGTTAGGCCAAGTATTTGGTAGTTACAATGGACACTGAAATGAAAGAACCAAAGGCTTGTGCTCTTTATTTGAGCACTTGAAAATAAAATGTCCTGGACACTCCTGGGTATTTTTGGGGCTATTACATATAAAGCTATACCTGCCCAAGGGTAGTTAGCCTTAGAGTACATTGGTAGTGGAAAAAAGCACTGTGATGCTGTTGCCTGTGGAACTGTGGTAGCACTTGTGTTCCACTCAGTATGTTGTCGAGATGTGCTGTCTGGACATACAAATACATAGGATTATGAAAACATCAAGGGTGCTTTCCATAAGATTCACAGAGGCAATAGTGGGCAGTTGTTTGGAATGAAAGTGTGTTGTAGAGAAAATTTTGGTGTGAAAAGAAAATTCACGTTTTGGTGGTGCCAAAATTTGTTTGTGGTAATAGAAATGCAGGCCAAGGTACCATATCATAGTAACAATAACAATATTTGAAATAATTGTCTATCTTCATTTAAATTAAAAAATTACTTCAAATAAAGGAGTGGAACAGTGATTTCACTTAAGACAGTGGCTCCTTGCCATCCCATACAGTGTGATGGAATGATCAAAATTCCAAAGATCATTTCCTTTTCTGTCTGAATATGCTCGAGAGAAGTAGCGTGCAAATTTTCAAAAATGATAGAAATAAAGGGTATTTCTGGTTGTTTTATTACCAGCCAAATTAACTGTGTTCTGTGAAAGTATGGTATATATATGAATATATAGGTAAACATAAAGAAGTAAAAAAAAATAAGTATATGTATACACCTACATATATATACACACAATATAAGTGATTGTGACTATATAAAAATAGCACATTCTAGTCAGAAGAAAGTATTGATTGTTACTATGTCCTAAAAATCATCGTTCAGCTGTAGCTCCTCTTCTAATGATGTTGTAGTATCACATAGCCAGTAGCAAAATGTGTCCTTTTCCGCATGCAGCAGATCCACTTTGTACCACCAAAATATGGGCAATACAGAACTTGACCTGAGAAATTCAGTGCTGAGGGAAGTTTGTAAACGTCCTGAGCCTCATTTATCAAGCCAGGAGAAAAAGTTCGTCAGTCTCATCCTGTGGTGGCTCCTCAGGCTCCAGAGAAGCTCAAAAGACAATTAGCTCCAGCCATTGGGGCTCCAGAGCAAAGAGCAGGGGAGACACCATCATTTGCTGTCCTTACCCTCCCTACCAGCTCCAGACCGGTTGCAGCAGAGGAAGGGTTGCACAGCTAGTACTCTACCTGATGATATTATTTATTTTATAGAGGTTTTTGGTGTGTCCTGATATCCCATACATGATGAATTATATGCATAGCCCCATCAGATTTTATATACTTTCATATTTATATTGTTTCATAGATTGTAGCAAGGTAGGGATTGGTTTCTTCTCTCAGCAACTAGCGACAGGATGAGAGGACATAGCCTCCAGCTGCAAGGGGAGGTTCAGGCTGGACATCAAGAGGAATTTCTTCACAGAAAGGGTGAAGGTCAAATAGTGGAATGGACTGCCAAGGGAGCTGGTGGAGTCACCATACCTGAAGGTGTTCAAGAAATGACTGGACGGGGCACTTAGTACCATGGTCTAGTTGACAAGGTGGTGATCATTCACGGATTGGACTCAGTGATCTCAGAGGTCTTTTCCAACCTAAATGATTCTGTGATATTCATATCCCATCTTAAATAACTGAATACCAATTAATAAAACTTTTATCCCCTTTCTTTTCACTAATGCATTTTATTGTGTATTCCACAGACTAGAGAGTAGGGGAAATGTTTAAATGTATTTACAAAATGCCTTATAACTAGTGAATCATTAAACATAGTTATAATTTTTTGAGCTCTTTTAACATACTTAGGGAATAATTGAGTTTTGCATAGACAAAATACTGCCTTTTCTGTACTGTAAGGGCAGGGTAGCGTTCTGAACACTACTGATGCATTTAGAATGAACTGCATAACTATGAGATATCATCATAGTTTATGTAGATTATTCTGACTCTGAGACTATGTCTTACAATTTAAAATTCTCCCTGTCACAGATTAGTTTTTATATCTTGTTTTTGACATTTGATTTGATATTTGAAATGCACAGAAGATATTATTTTTAATAGAAACTTCATATATGTTAATAATTATTATTTATATATTTATTTATAAACATCTCACATTTCCAAAAATACTTTTTCTTCTTTGAAGCTTTCTTTTCCACATGACAGTCTCTGATCTGGGGGATGAGTGACCACTTTTTTTAAACACAAATCTGGAACTCCTGCCATGTGTGAGGACACTAAAGACAAGTTTAGGGGAGCTGAGGGAGGTGTGCCTCAAAGCTGGGGAGGTGAGGAAGGATCCTTCCCTCTCTCCCCCTCCTGCAAGCTGTTGTCCTCACTTTTGGAAGAAAACTGGGGCAAATTAGCATAAAGGAAAGAGAGCAATAAAGCAGAAAACAATAGTAGATCCAAAATATCTTAGTTCTTTCTTTTCTGCTTGTGTTGAAGCTGGCTGGTTCTACTATTGCTAATTTTTAATTCTGCAGTAGACCTCCTAGTGTGTCTTAGTCTTACTGATTTACTTTTATGGTGTTTTTTCCTCTTGGATGTGGTTGCATTTGCTACATTAAATATTGGGTCTTGTTGTTTATATTTGTTACATTCTAAATTGTATTTTTCTCTTTTGGGATCCACTATTTTATCATATTCCTGTTTTCCTTCTCACTCTGGTCCCCTCCTCCAAGCAAAAATACCATCTTAATCCTGAATGCCTCCACAGTAGAGGGTTTCCTTCACTTCTTGGATCCACCCAGATCATGGACCACGGAAGGACATGATGGGTTGCATTAAGTGAACCTTCCAGCAAGGTAACAGCAGGGAAGATTTAGATTAGATACAAGAAAGAACTTCCTAATGTTAATGGGACTGAAAAGCTGGAGGAGATTCAGGAGGTTGCAGTAAATCTGTGGCTGGTGTGTTTAAGAACAGGCTGGACCAAGACGAGAGGAGTGGTGTAGGTGCAGCTGAACTGTGGTGTGGGGGAAGTAAAAGGACCAGATGACTCTGTGGCTTTTGGCACCTTGATGCTGAGAAATGTCTGCAGCCAACTTTGCTTGTCCGGCTGCCCAGAAATGCCTGCAGGTAGCTAAAATCTTTCAAGATTGTCTTTAAAAGGCCAGAATGAGACACTGTTTTTTATAGAAGATGGCAGATGGGATGTTACAGGAAGCTAGACAGTTGGTCACACTGTATAGGATACCGTTTTCAAAATCTAATTGAAATATAACAAGGGCTAGCTGAGAGATAAGGAAGTAACTGCTATATTTCTTTGGCATGTCCCTTCCCAACTGCCTGCAGGTTTTTTTTCTTCTGAATATTCTCCCTTCCCAATCCAGTTTCTAGCTAACTACAGTTAGAATTAACATTCTGTGTATAGCCAAATATTGAGTCAGTGTAGCTTTTTCAAAACATTATTTTCAGTTTTACTTAGGACTTTGTTTTGAAGTTTTCTGTATCTCTTTTTTTAAGGAATACTGTCTAACTTACAAGGATCATTGTCCCAGGCTTCTGTTTCACACGTTTTTGAAGTGACAGCAATGGTATTTGATTTTCAGGTTGCCAAGTGTAAGCACTTTGATCTGGCGGTACAGCAGGCCTCAGGGAGTAAGCTGAATCTTGATTTTTATAGTCAGTCATCCACTATCAGGTACCAGAGCCCCGATTAGCCAGGCTGAAAAACAGAGAACACACCATGGGTTGGATGTGGAAATATTTCCGAGAGGCTCTTGGCATCACTGGCATCCTCAGAGCTCATTTTTTGCTTCTGTGCTAGTAAATCTCAAATGAATATAGAAACAGTACCTGTGTGCAGTAAATGACTGCACACGCACTGATTACTTTTGAAACCACTTCCACCTCCACCACCACATTCGGCTGTGGAAAGTAAGAGGAATAGCCATGTTTTCAAACTTGACTTCATAAATGTGAGACCACTTGATGTGGTTGTGCCTCCTTAACATTCCTCACATTCCCTCTTCCAAGCCAATTGCTAGCACTTCTTGCAGGATTTAAGTGACTTTGTAGTAGCACCTACTAGCTTGCTCTGGCTAGTGGTGTACTTGGGATTAAATGGCCTTTTCAAGCTTAAATAATCATTTCCTTATCAGTCATACCAAAGATGCTTAACTGTCTGTTTGTTCACTCTTACTACCATAACTGTGAGGTCTCCTGAACTCTTCCAAAATAGTCGTGATGTTCTCATTGTATTCTGCGTTTCTCTGGCTGTGCTGTTGGACAGGAGTGTCTCCTTTGGGATGGTTGAAAGGCATGAGGAAGTGAAGACATTGATGGGCTGATATTTGCTGCCATGACCCACTGTAGCCTGGTATTCAGGCTCATGAGAGCTGCAGCAGTATGCTACCTTGATATTTGCACTTGTATTGGGATAACAAAGATGACTGAAGTTATTCTTTCAAGGCAACATAGAGCATTTGCAAATCTCTTCCAAATGAAGTATGCGTTAGACATCACAATTATATGCCTGTATTTTTTACTCTACCTAGATGTTTTTCTGCTTCCATGTGTAGTCTTTGAAAAAAATTTAAAGCAATGAAAGGGAACGCACAATGACCGCAAATTTCCAACAGTGATTAATAATGCACTTAGGACTTGATGTTGCTTAGTGCTGAGCACCCCAAGCTTTCATTCAAAGGAGTAAGGCTGAGGTAGGCTTAGCATTTTGTGACACTGAACACTGCAAGTACATTCTATAAACCTCTCCATAGAAGATAAATATTTGTTATTTTATATGACCTTGAAGATGGGACTGGTTTGTTAGGGTTAAGGTCAATGAGTATATTATTTTTAGACAAGATACAGAGTACACGGATGGTTCTGCTTTATTTTAGTGTGTTAACATCTGGCAGCATTCTGTGTTCCATATGCTGCTGATTGTCCTGATACATTCATCTTCAGTGATTATCAAAAAGATTTCAGTGCTCTGGAGTTAATCACACATTTGAGAAGACAAATACATGAAGATAAGTAGAAAAGCTGCCTGTAGGTTTCTATGTATAAGACCAATATTTGGGCAATCTTGGCAAGTAAGCTATTAATTTAGAAATTTTTTTTAATTTCTTAATTAGCTAATGTCTGTAAGAATGAAAAATAGTGTATTAGAGTTCAGTATTTTTATCAGAAAAACAGAGACAACATTGTTTCTTGGAATACTGATTGTGCCCTTTTAGTTCTACATGCACACTTGCTTATTTTTATAATGGTGAATAGTTAAGGGGATTTTAGATTTACACCCTTTCCTTATGTATTATTTTTATATGGCTTTGAAAGTTTAGCTATGCTTCTGCTGTTTCATTACAAAAAGCACATGCATAACTATGAACTGACTTTTTTTTTATATTGGTGTTTTCAGTTTTCCTAGGTTGATAACATTTTTTCCAGGGCTATAAATTATTATTTTTGTTCTGTGCTATTTTGATCTTACATGCTGACAGGTTCGGGGGAGAAAGACTTAAGAGTTTCACGTATAATTTGCCACATCAAAGCGGGTGTTCCTTTTTACAGTACCATCATCTTTCTGAGAATGCAGAAAGTCTACTACAATCAGAACAAATGCTGAAGCAAAAACCAAACCAAGCCAGATGACTGTCAACCTTGTGGCTTTTGCCACAGCCCACACTTGCCTTAGAGACCAGTCCTCTGGCTAGCCCACTGTGGCACTGCCCATATTCCTGCAAAGAATAGTTAAAGTAAGGAAACAGCTGTAGGGCTCAAAGTCTAGAAAGATGACCCTTTGCTTCCCACGCCTCCTGTCTGACAGGTCACTGCTGCTCCACTGTTGGCTAACAACGAAGGGCGCCATGAAATCAGCTTTGGCCATGGCTCTTCAGGCAAACCCTGGGACCAGGGTCTGTCCACGCAACACATCATGAGACATCTGGTCAATGAAGGCATCAGGAAAGCAGCAGAAAGGCTGAAGTGGCAGTTTGCCACAAAACAGAAGGTACAGAAAAAACCATGTAGCGACATTGCTCCTCAATATTTCTCTCTTGATTCAATATCTATAATTTCAAAGAAAAAAATAAAGGCAACAAAGTCTCTTAGGGCGTATAACATATCCACTGTTGGGATAAAACTTGCTTTATTATCATGCATAAATTTGTTTAGATCTTAGCAGTGACCACTCTTCCTATTGCCAATATCTATTAATGATAATTACTTCAAATACTATACTCACTCAATGATAGCATCACATCATGGTGAGGAAGATTGTGATCTTATCTAAACCTATTCTGTTTAACTCTGACACTCCTTCTATTATAGTGGGGCCCCGATAAGATCATGCCTGTTAGGATCAGACATTAGTTGGAATCAATACTGGAAAATGTGCCTGTTTTTGCGTAATAGCAAAGTTAGTGTGAGGGTCAGAGTGAGATCATTTGTTGGATGAGATTGTACAGCTTCATCTTGTAATGGAAATGTGTTGCTTGCTTTAGCTGCTGGTGAAAAGTAAAAACAAGAGCTCTTTGAAAGATGTACAGCTTTGTTCATAATCGCTGTGTAAGGAAGATACAATCATTATTATGACATTTAACATCTGTAGTGCTGCAGCATGTTGAGGTTCTAGTTGGGAACTAGTGCTCCTTTGTGCTAGACTCTGAACCTGATACTAAAAAGACAGCTGCTGGCCTCAGCTAGCTTAGGTCCTGTTTTTAAACCAGACATGAGTACAATGACAACAAGTGTGGGAGGCAAAAGCTAAAATGGTGATAATTAAGATTAGTATAATAACAGTTACATCACACTAAAGCTGCAGACATGAGTTATTTAGAGATAGTGAATGAAAAATGCAGTGAATTTGCAGATTACTTCAGAGAATTCTTCCTATATGCATTAATCTAATGGAACAAAACACAAATAAATCAGGAGTATTATTTAGATAGGAATTTTGAAACTTATTTCTTGATAAAGAAGGATGTAATCTAGATCAGTGATGATGAACCCTTTTAGAGCTTAGTGCCAAATTTATTTTAAAAAGCTCAGAAGCTCTTGTGCTGCCAACATTAATCTCTCTGTAACAAACTTGGCACTAGTGCCAGCAGTTTATGGTTACTGGTGGAGTTGAACAGTCGGAAAACACAAAGCACCATAATGTTGTTTTGCTGAAAAATATGGTTACTCTTTTTATAAGACTTTTCAAGATTTAGTTAAAGAAACCAAAGCAGAGTCCTGAGGGTATTGCATGGCATATATGAAGGCTGCAGTGCCCCTTTCTCCTTAAGAACATTAATTTTTACTCTCCAATAAATAAAAAAGTCCATCTGGATAAATTACAAATAAAAAATTTATAATGAATCACCCGTTGTTTTGATCACAGGACTGCAAAATATGAGTGACACTAATTCTGTGCCGGAAGTTGGCATCAAAGGGGCTCATGCATAGCTTCAAGTGCAAGGCACATGCCATGACCACTAGACTGGTCTAGAGAAAAAGTCTCCAAGTAATATATTAATAAATCTTAAATCATTCCAGTGTAGAATTAAAACCAATAAAATAAAATTGGAAATTTCCATATTTTTTCATTACATGAGAGTCTGTTTGAATGCCCAGCCCTTTAATTAGATAAACTGCTAATACTAGTGATGTGCTAAGACCTGGGCAGTGTTTACCAACCATTTCCATTTCGATAATACCACTCATCACTGACTGTATTTGATCATAACCTCTAACTTCTTGTGGTTTGACTCGAATTTTCTTTACAGTTCTCAACTTGATTGCAACTCCTCACGTTTGACACACCAGTCACTAAATTTATGATGGTGTTGAACATACACATGACAGGAGTGATAGTTTTCACTAGACAAAGTCAGAAAGCTTTTGATTTGGAATAGAACATATACACTGTCATGATCTCTTCTAGTTATATATATATATGTCATTACCAGTATCACATATGTGCCACCTGGTAGCTATGTAGAGATGTAACTGTAATTTATGGTTGTTCGAAAACAAAAGTAAGTGGAATGGCAAATGAATAAATCGTTGCACCAGTGTTAACAGTAAAAGCATGACTGAACTCACTATCATCATATTGCCTTTTGATTCAATTAAATGCCATTGCTTACTCTTTTAACAACATATAGAGAAGCACCGTCAATTGAAATAAAAAAATCATCAAAGTGGATTTATATAAATTAAAAATTTCCCCTCTAAGATGTGCATAGGGGTATTTGAACTGCCCATTAAAAGTGAGGCATTACATGTTTTCATTGAATAGTGCATTACTTTTGGATATAATATAAATAATGAAGATGTAGATTTCACTTTAAATTTTAGTTGTAGCAAAGTAGAGGGAGGAGCAGAGCCATTTTGAAGTCATCCCTGAAAGAAATGGGAAGAGTGGATCTTTGAAAGAAATTTGAAATATTTCAAGATTTTAGAAATCTTTGTAACAATGCAGGACAGAATTTTCTTACTCTGTTTTAATCTGTGTCCATCTCAAAAGTGTTTCTTGTAATGGGTGTTTTCCCATACATGTATTTCCACAATATGGCATTCAATAGACTAGTCACATAATTTATCATGAATATCACTGAAAAACAATGTACCAGTAGAATTTTGAATTGTTAATATTTAAACATTGATTTCTTTAAAATGTTGATGTTTTGAACAACTGTATTTTTTCTCATTATTTCTTTCTTTGTTGTTTTAATTCTGAAATATTTTCAAATTCATGGACTATCACAATTTTCACTTGCCCTTTTTTATTTCAGAAGTCTTTGTGCCATATTTCTGACCCCAGTGTACTAGGTGTAGAACCCCAAATGTTTCAGTGGGGCAGGAGAGGTGACTTTTCTTTCTTGTTCTGAAACCACGATGAGTATAATTTTAGACACAATGCAAAGCAGAGCACTACAGTTTTCTGCCTTACTCACAGATACATATAAAATAAAAATGTCATTAAGACAATTGTATATATCTGAAGAAGCAAGCTGGATTTTTTCCATAGATATCCTTCCTTTCTCCCTATATAAAGAATTAGGAAGAGCCATAATTTTACTTTTATAATAGCAAAATATTCTTCTTACTCGATTCCTTAGTTCCCAGCATTGGCCACATACAGCATGTGTACGACCTTCTGTTAAACTTGTATGCCAGTGCAGTCAGAGCTTCACTTTAAATCTGACTCTGAAACAATTAGACTGAGAAACAATAAGAGAAGATTAAAATCAATTATGTCTGCATAAATAATGGAGAACAGTATTTGTGACTATTTATTTGCATTCTGGTAATTTAATTGCTATAACTTTATTTTTTTTTATTTGTGCTTTCTGCCCCAAGAAGTTCTTGGTATCCAGACTAGACTATTAAATGTCACAAAACACATAATCGTGTTGTTGTTATTATGGTGTCTGAATCAAGATGGGAAAAGGAGGAAATCCCTTCCTGGGAGAATTTATAGGGAAAGAACAGGAAATATTTTCTAATGGGAGATAAGGTACAAAGAAATGAACGAACCTGCTTGACAGCACTCTGGAGGTCTCAGGTTTCCTACAGGTTAAACAAACACCTGTCTTACAAAATTATTCCCTGGAATGATGATCAGACACCAAAAGGGTTGTACATTAGCACCCTGTGAATTGAACTAATTTTTATACTCTTTATGTAAAAATTGTAAATGCAAAGTAGGCATGTAGGATTCTGGCTGTTCACAACAATTTATGACATAAAAGAAGACTAAACTTTTTATGTATATTATATGCAGATCCTAACTGTAAAGAAAATGTAAATACAAAACAATGCTCCTTTGAACACATTCTCAAATGTACCACCTATAAAAATAGAAAATAAGTAGACTCATGCATAAGTCCAGTAAACAATTAATCTGCAACGAATTCCCATAATTTCAGGACCGATAGGTTAAAATTGGAACATGAAGGTATTTAACAAAAATCCAGATTTGCAAAGAGTAGGATCCCTTATCATGTATAGGAATGATTAAACCAACAGATAGCGCACTGGTGCACATAGTCTGGATTATGTCTTTGAAAAAGAGAAAATGCTTGATGATGGTGTAGCAGCACTATGTTTCCAATAGGCCAGTCAGTCAAATGCAAATACAGTCTATAATAAAAGAGCTGGTTGGCATAGTAATTGGGAAATGAATGTTATTTGTAGCTCCATATTTCTGTCTTTAGGAGTCTAAGAACTAGGAGGTTGGTATTGATAAGAGGGTTTGTGTATAAATCCTTTGTAATGAGGCTGTGCCTCTTCAGTCATTTGTATTAATTTTAACTTTAGATATGAACATCATTCTCCGAAAGGGGTGACAACTAAAATAACTAATTTCACAAACGTCTGGGGAGAAAAAAAATTACTCATTTTAGAAAAAAAACCCAAACAAACCTGCTTCTTTTTTTTGATTGTTTGTTTGGTTTTGGGTGGAGTTGTTCTGTGGCAGGGGGAGTTTTAGAATACAAACAGGATCACCTTACATCTGTGTAAGGTATGCACTATAGATTATTACTGCATTTGTGTGGATACTGACAAGGATGAGTTCAGGTTTGGATGAAGAAAAGTATTGTATAGGAGAAATACCAACTATAACATATTTCAAGAGGTATAAAAATCCTTACTATACTTAACTCAGGTCAAAAACTCTCTAAATACCTTGAGATCTACATCAACTTGAGCCATTGATATTACTCCTACTTTTTTTCCCCCCGTCTTATTGGCCTGTTTGGCTGATTTTTTAGGAATGTATTTGACAGTTTCTACTGTTTCCTGTCTTCTGCTGTTCCCTTCTTCGTGCATACACCCCTGTATGACATCTTGTTCAACTTCTGAATATCTCTGTGAGATCACCTGGAATGCAGAACTTGAGGGTCTTAAACAGTAGAGAATCTGGAGCATTGTGGAAAGAGGAAATTCTGTTGATGGCTTTGATTGCCTTCCTCCTGCTATTCTGTCCACACCCCAACAACTCTCTCCATGCAGTTTCATTTTCAGCTACATAGATTCCCTTAACTCTTCACTTTACCCCATCTCGTAATATTTATCTCTTGTTTATGTTTCTGGTAATTACCACTTAGCCTTTCTCCTCACTTTACAATCTCTCCCTGTTCACTGTTTCAGCTGTGTTTCCTTCTCCTTTCTCTAATTTCTCTGTCCTTTTTCTTATTGATCTTCAAGACATTTTTTTCATTTCTCAAGTATTCGCCCTTCCTAATTTGAAGCTCCATCCTAAACAGGTAATTTAGAGTACCTTGGTTGGAATGATTTTGAGCTCATTTTAAGGGGGGAAAAAAAGACTGAATATTAATTTTGTGTAAAATTGAAATGTATGATGAGTTTCTCTGTTCACTGTAGCACACCCGTTCCTGTGCCTAGTTGCAGGGCTGACTTACAAAGAATCCATATATTTTTATCACTGTCTGTTACTTTCTTAGTTACGAGGACATAATCGACTCCTGTCTTTGGGCGTTACGTGAACACTGCAGAGAGCAAGAAGGAATGTCTTGCCTCTGCCCCTGCCCAAGTTTAACATTAGTCAGATGTATGAAGGGCTTACTGTGCCATCTTCTGCTTAAGCATCAGACTTGGGTGCTAGCCGGGGCATGCTAGCAGGCTCGATGGGCCAGTGGACTGATTTTACACAGTAAATTCCATGCCTTTGTGATATGTTGACAGACCCTTACCTCAAACAGCGCTAGCAGGCACTGCTGTAATAAAACCAGACTGGCTCATTCTTTACTTCTGAGATTTTCCATAAAAGCAGCATAAATGTTAATGAATAAATAATCTTCTCCTAAATTTTGTACAATAACTGAGCTTACCCCAGGCAGGATGTGCCGCTGTGGATCAGGGTTTGAAATATGTGAGAATTCCTTATTCCCGGTAGTGTAGTAGGAGGAAAAGTGTGTCACTCCCTATGCCATTTATTTCTCTGTAAGGTGTTGAGGGCTTAGGTCTCTTGTCTTTACACATCCTTGCTCGTACTAAATCACTCACTAGGAGCTAACAAAAAATTTTGGAGGAAAGAAAGATAACAGAGAAAACATGCAAAATATTAGTTAAATTAATAAAATAATCCCACTTCCCTGATCTTGTGTGCAGAAAGAAAAGAAGAAATTGAATTGAAAATGCATTAGGTAATGCCTGATCTAGGAATTAATCTGCTTACTTACACACAGCAGAGATACAAATTCTCTTGAGATAGCTAACTTGGTTTCTGATGTGGTATAATCCATGTTTACACATGTTGCACTGAATTGTAAAGAGAAAAGATTCCTGTGTAAAATGAAGCAGAGATGGAAAGCAGAAGGAGGAAAAAATCTTTTTTATCATAAAGTACTATTCTCTTTCTCACCATTCAAAAGAGAACATTAAAAGAAATATGTCACCTCTGATCTGAATGGGAAAAAAGGTGCTTCTTTTAATTGAATCTCCTTACTTCAGAAGCCTTTAGCTACATTTTTGGCTGAGCGAATAAGGCTGCAGGAAAATGTAATGTTACTGTTGTTCATCCTTAATGGAAATTAAGATGCTGGAATAATTCTTTCAACCTTTTATATAATTTTTAAAATACATTTACTTTGAGTAGTGCACTTTATTTCTCTGCATTTTGATCACTCATTAGGCATTTGTCTTTATTGAGAATCAAATTTCCTTTTGTCACATCTTAACTGACTGTGCACTGGGAAACAAGATGTTGTTTAAGATAGGTTTTGGGGAAACACCTCAAGTAGAGATGGCCATCTCACTATTCATGCCTATCTAGGAATTTGTAGGCAATGCTGGCAATGCTT
Organism: Pipra filicauda; assembly: GCF_003945595.2. Taxonomy (NCBI): domain Eukaryota; kingdom Metazoa; phylum Chordata; class Aves; order Passeriformes; family Pipridae; genus Pipra; species Pipra filicauda. The sequence continues at coordinate 2,936,642 of NW_024104731.1, forward strand.
TCCTTGAGACTGAGAGTATGACACACCTTCTTGCCTTCATTTTATGCTCATCTTTGTGAACAAGTTGGAAAAGTGTTTCTATTTTGAGAAGGTTTAGAATTTCACACACTTTTAATTGTGAAACTGAGGTTCATCTTAAAGCAGTTTTGCAGCTTTTCAGATTAAAAAACAAACAAACAAACTCAAAAGAGAAGATGTATATCATCTGAGAACAATTGTTCAACAAGTTCTCCAAAGTACAAAATAAGATTATGGGTACCTTGTCTGTGAGAAGGGGAATGGGCGGGGGAGCTGCTGATCTGTCTGGTTGTGCCTTTAACAGTGAGTGCAAGGTGATGGAAATGGTACCTGAAGCCCTGAAAGGCAGAGAATAGAGCAATAAATGGGTTATTCGCAACCCTCGTAAAAGCTTCAATGAAGGAATACAACTCTATTCGATATTAATTGTGCATAATTAAACTTTAAAACATTCAGGACTCAACACAATAATTAGTAAAACATGCTATTATTTTGGTATTCTAAACAGTGACATAATAAAATATGTACTCTAAAAGGGAAAATACTATGTAAAGTGAGACAGTACTGACATGACATTGTGAAATCCTTACACTCTGTAGATACTGTCTTTTCAATATTTTTCCACTTTTTTTAATTTTTCCACATTTTATTTAGTACTCCATATGTTTCCTCTATATTCAATATCTCAGACACAAGCAGAAGAAAAAACCCTAAATTTAGGATTTTTATATCTTTAGAAGCAGACCTTGATTTTGCCCATTGTACACTATTTCTTTCTCAGAGACAAAACTCAATCCTTTCCCCCTTTATGCTTTCATATTTCCTTAACTGTTGTTTTAGAAATGATCACATTCTTCTGTAATTTAAAAGAAACCCCACATGTATATAATTATATATATATAATCTTGAAATATTTTATTTTACCAGAAATTTCACGTTTTAGCATTGTCACAGCAAAAGACACATGGAATTTATGGAAGCCCACAGATTTTCTTATGAAGTTATGAATAAACTGAATACCATGGAATCAGAATAGAAGACTTATCACCAAAATATATGGCTTTCTTTTTTTTCCATTAAATCCTCCACATTGCACTGGAGCAGTTTCTTCAGAAGCGCTTTCTTAGGTGTTTTAAACCCAGTTCCCATTGACAAATGGCTAGTACAAGTGCTGTAGCAGCTGTTTGCATGATGGGAGTGGTTCTGTTCCATTTGTGAAGGGAACAGATGAATGTTTGAGACAAGAAATACAGTAAAATTTAAATCTTCTCTCAGTGCAGTGATGTCCCAGTGTGGCATTGCCCCAGTAGAGAAAAAACTCTGTGTTTGTATCTGGTCCTCGTGTCTTTTGTGAGCTTTTTCTTTACTCTGAATATATGAATTAAAAAGGCGAAGTCAGGGGGGAGAAAAGAAGGGAGCTATAAAAAGCCTATTCCACCAAGTGGGAAATTGCCTCCAAAATGCTTTGGGGTCCCATGCCTGAAGAAAATCCCTTCCTGAAAGTGTCGAAAGGGCTGTGTTTAGAGGAGGTAATTTCCATTCAGATCTGATTTTTGCTTGAACTCCTCTATTATGATATTGGATTGATACTTTTTAGGATTGTGAAACCTGAAATGCTTCATTATATTACAACTACTGGGATTTTAGTAACATCACACTGAGTTTTAATAATTGAGCAGCTGTTATGCACCTCGGCTCAAAGAAGCTATTCAACTCTGCTGTGCCGACAAGGAAAACAACAGCAGCAAGGTAACCAGTAAAAAATATAGTTTATCCCTGGAGAAAAAATGTGTAACTTGGTGGCATACTGCAGCTCTATGCACCTGTCTACAACCATGCTACAGCCAGTGGTTATGAGAAACATCTGTATGAAAACAGATGTTTTTCGGAAACCATTACAATTTACCTTCATTTAGTGTTCTCTAGAAGCAGCCCGAGGTCACATTTAAACATTCAGTGTGGTCTCGATTGAATTTTAATTTTTTTCAATGGACACTGATTTTAAATGTAAGCAAAGAGATAGATACTATCAGAAAATTAACCTAAAATTAAAACTTTACGGTGAACTGTTTGTTTGCACAACATTTTTAGAAGAAAGGTGACATTAATCATGAGGCCTTTTTAAACCAAGGTGGAGAGAGAGGAAAGTATGATAACATACATTAAAAGACTACTGATTGCTCAATTGAACTTTTGCTGGCACCTTCTTAATGACTTAAATCATGATGCGTGTTGTACTTTGGAGAGGAATTTCAGATGTGATATAGGGCCGCTCTCCTATAATATGGGCTGATGTGTGAAGTTTGGCCCCTTTTCGAGCAGAAAAATCTCATTTGGGTGGGTGGAATAAGCTAAGGTTATTGTAAGTTCTCGTCAGCGGTGGTTAGACGAGTTAGAGAAGTAGCACCAATCGCTCTACTCCTGAAATAGCATCAGGGTATGGCTTTAACTCCCCACTGAACCACAAGGATTTGGGATTGCATGCCCTGAGACACAGAGGAAACAGAGGTGAGCTCAAAATGAGTTTGACAATTCTGCTACACTTGTAAGCTGTTGAAGCAACCCGCGTGTTCCTACATGCACAGCAAAGTGACCTCCACTGAGAACAATGCAGATTCCGCATTCATGAGATTCAAATCCTCAAACTTAACGGGCAAGACCCCATGAGGCTTGATGTATTAACATTGAATGTATTGTTTTGAATAGAAGAGTAAAAGCTTACCGTCAGTCTGGTTGTTAGTGTTCCTGGGCTTTGGTTTTAGGTGTGCTGCTTTGCGGCCTGATTTTGCAGGTCCTGCAGGCTGTGCCCAGCTGCTGAGCATGATCATGGATAGTCCCCAAGCCAGTGTCACTGTGCTTAAAGGCCTGGGTTTCTGAAAAGCTCAGATCAGTTTTGGGTTTGTCCATCTTCCGAACTCCAGTCAGGCAAAGGGGGAATGAATTCTGAGGCTTACTTATGTACGCCAAATCTGTTACCAAGCAGGGTGAACTATGGTAGATCCTGTAGCATCATTTGAACTCCATGGATGTGCTGGCTCCAGATTTCAGCATTATGTGTCATTAGATGCAAGGACATGTCTGTTGGTGAGCTGGGCTCGTCAGCATGATCTCTGACAATCCTGACAGGAGTTCTTTAGATTTTCCTTTTATGTGTACATGGCAGAAGAATAGGAGAACATCAACAGTATGGCCCTTGTAGCTGTCAAGGTGTCCGAAAAGAATACATACATATATGCACAAACAGGTATATTTTTAAACCTTGACAGAATCAGGTGTGGCAGGCAATGCAGAGTTTGGGCATGCTCGGACTTACCAGCGTATTTTCAAAGTTAGATGAGATAATCTAAAACAGTGTTATTTGTTTTATGACTACATAATTAGCATGGTGCAGTGATACTAAAATCAAATGTCTGGATCATTGTTGAATGAAGCAGTTTACTAAATTTTATTAACAGACAATTAAATATCAAAAACTATGTATGCAGCTCCCAGAAAGAAAATAGAGTATGAGGGGTTAGGAGGTGAAAATAGCAGACAATAAAACCTTGTAAGGTGAATATTTTTTTTAACTGTCTAAACCAAAAATTTTATAAATATTTTAAATTAGTCCTCAAAATGCAGGGAGCTTAGCTGTAAAATTCCATCTGATCACTATTAGGCTTACATGAGATTACAAAAGCCTGCTGATAATAGAGTTAAATTCAATTTCAAAGCACTGCAGTGAGGACGCTGAAACTGTAACAAGCTGGTAGTATCATTTGGGTGAAAAAGAGGGGATACCCTGAACAGAAAAACAGAGAGTCAAGAGGATGCTGTTTGCCCAGTAATTGACTGTAAGCGTAATTTCTGTGATATATTGTTTTCAGAGTTTAGATAAGGCATGAAAATAGAAAATCAATAGTATAATTAAAGAGAATTTCAGGACTTTGGTGGGCAAGGAGGATGCCTTTGGATATCATACACAATTATTGAGGACCTCTGTTTACCTTGATTTTATTTTTTTGATTTATTTCTGAGCCAGACGCTGGGCAGGTGAGGGTTACTTTTCAGTTTTGCCTTCATCGTTAAATAAATTTCCAAAGTGCCTGGGTATATGTGTACAAAGTTAACTATACTGTCATTGCAGCAATTGAAACCCACACCAAGTCAGAAGAGAAAATTCTAAAGGGAAATATACTGAGGCTACATGTCAGATGTTTCTCTCTTCTTTTCTCTCCCTCTCTTTTTATGCACACAACACCCATATGCACATGCACATACATTAATATATATAATATATGCAGATATTGATGGAATTCTATGAGTTGAAAGAGAGGGAAGATGTCTTTAAGGATCCATATCTCTCGCAGCAGATATATGTTATTATCACTGAAATGTGGCCTTCAGTCTTGAAACAGTTAAAAGAGTTCTACGGCCACAAAAGAAGAGATTTCTTCAGAATTATCTCCCGCCTCACATTTGCTCTTAGGCAAGCAGTTTAAAAAAGCCCAGTGATTGAGCCAGTGATCCAATTTGAAATGCAGAAATGATTAGAGCTGCTTGCCTCATTTCATATCGAAATTCTCTGATTTATGACAGGGCTGCAGCCAAGATCTATCTCCAAAGGGAATTAGTGTGCAAGTTTGCATATTTTTGTTATTTAGGTTTCTGATAGCAGCTGCTAGCTAGAAATACTGAACTGGGAGGTGGTGGTGCAGGGTTTTTCAGCCATTGGAGCAAAGGAAGATAAGAGCCTTATGTTTAGGACATTTAGACCCCTTGACCATCTCACCATACAGTAATTTTTAAACTTGGATTGCAGTAATACAGGAATCCAGCGGAATGGTTAATTGTAGTTGTGGAGAAAGGAATTACCAAAATTCTGTCTCCATGTTTTAACTAGGGGAATTTTAATGAGGCATAAAACTTCAATCATGCAACTGACCTGTGGGGCAGAGTGTAGAACATATAATGAAACAGAAATAGAATTCTGAAAAAAAATTATTACCTTATCTGGAATTTACATGAAGTGTTAACAGGAAATTATGCAGCGGTTATAAATGAAAAATATGGGATTTAATGTACTTATTAATAAAGATTTGTTACATACATGATACCAGTGTCCCAAATCTGCTGTCCGCAGCTGTCCCCAATTTCTTATTTCTCTGTCCTCAAATGCATTTAGTGTCTTCTTATTACTCTGGAAACTAAGGCCAATATCCATTTAACACCAGTGTCTAAGACAAACGGAAACATCTTTGTGTAAGGGTCGAGGACTGAGGAATTTTCCTTTTCTACAGCATTCAGACACTCATAAAATTCTGAGCTTTCTCATTGGGAATTCAGTTAATGTTTTCTTTGGATATGTAAACCTTCCGTGATGAGGAGGAAAGAATGAGCACATGGTAGCTCTTAAAAAAAGAGGAAAAAAGCCCTCTCCATTAAATGAAAGATGAGTAACTGCCGAATTATGTGAGTATTGCACTGAGCAAAGAAATCACACTGTGAAAGTTTATTACCTTAGCTACTGTCCGACTCCATATGGAGTCATTATGGCCTAGAGTCTCAATAGTGCTCCTAAATTGACCTCACTATAATGCAGCTGTGCTTCCAGGTATTAAAACCTCTCTCGTATTTCACTGAATATTCCCTTGGAGATACAAGGTATTTGTAGTAAAAACTTTAAAATTTCATTACTTTGTTCTTTTGACAAAGTATTAGGTAAGATCTTACAGCCTGAAGATAGAAATGTGTGAGTTATTTCTTTTAAATCTATTCTTGCACTCTTTTATTTTTGCATTCCTACCCTTGTTATTTGATGGTAATTCTGCCAACAGAGCTGATCGTGTTTAGGTACATTACACAGTTACCTAAGTAACCCACTTTCTTTGTAAAGTCTCTCTGAGCATAGTGCTGACCTTAAAATAACACTGTGATACCGCACCTAAAAGAGCACTGACACTGGGGCTGAACTTCCCATCCCTCTCTGCAGACACTGGTGATTTGGAATTTGCATTAGCACATTTGAAACCACAATTTAAAGCATTGTGCACCCAGTGAGTGAAGAGTTATCAAAACAAGGACATAATGGAAATGGAGGAAATGGAAATGAAGATGGTTTTCCTTGCGACAAATTCATCCACTTGCTTGGGACCATTATTCAGACAAAAGAGACAATGCAGTCAGTGAAATTGTCACCTGAAGAGAAGGACAGAGTAAGGACTATTTTTATATACTCACATATACATTAAGACAATCTATGGGTCTTTTAATTTTTTCAGTTTCCATAATAATAGTGTAGAATGGCATATATTGAAGATTATTTGAAATAAAAAGATGGTTTTTTTTTCTTTTTTAACAGTAACAGAAAAATTCTAGCAGAAATATAAAAGAATCAATCTTTGGATGAAGTCCCCCTTCTCTGTTCCCAGTAAAATTGAGCAAGCTCTCTTTCCTACTGCCTTCTTTAGTGATTTGATTGCAATGGATTCTCTGCCTGCCGTACTATGAGTTTTATGATTCTGTGAGAAAAGATGAATATAGCACTATAAATCTCCCCTCTGAATGCTATTTTAGCTTCTCTAAAGATATTGTAATCTAGTCTATCCATGCTATTTGCAGAAAAGCAGGAGATAGAGTTTTTGTTAGCTAGTGAGTGAAGTTTTCAGAGCATGGACCCCATCTGTGGGCCTGAAGCTTCCTAAGGGCAGTCACTGATGTATATATGTTTTTTCCCCTTTTCACTTGTGCAGGCAGAAATGGAGATCTTTATGTGCAAACACGGTGCAGCTTTGCTTAACTAAAAGGTTATGTTTAGAGTTGTGTTATGAAGTCCAGTGGTGTGGAGAGAGTGAGGATCAAGTATGGCAAAGGTCATTACATTGGTTGTCAGGGATACATTTATCCTTAGAGAAGTCCCTCACCTACCAAAGATGTAATGGCTGTTTTTCTTAGCATAATGCTATTGGGAGAATATAAAACATTTACATTATGAATGAAGGGATATAAACAGAAAGCATGTATAAGTCTTTCTGAAGACAACTTCTGTCCTTCCTCATAAAGTATAAATACTCATAAATAACCAGTCTAGGTTTTTTCTTCATTCAGTTATTTTACTTTAAACTTTACCATGGGCTATCAAGTCTGAGAGTCTCTGCATATTCTAAAACCACTTCCACAAGGTATTATTTTTAAGGTATATTATTCTAATGATTTATCATAAAGAATGATCTTCTGTATTGCTCTGATAGCCAGTAAAAGTTAAAATATTAACTGTGCAGTAATAGTTAACTTGGATAAGTGCAGCATTAAAGTAGATACACATTAGCCAATATGAGGCATCAGAGGTAAAATCGAAAGGATTAAATTTGACAGAAGAGCCCCATTTAATTTCTTCCAACCCCTGTGGTTCTATTGAATAAAACTTTAAGTACCTTTTTGGACTGCACTAACATTTGCTGTTCTTGGAAAATAGTTTTTGCCAGAGATAACTATGTTACAGGGAAACACTGGCCCTCAATGGCTTGCAGGGAGAGAGCTGTCTTCTTGTAGTATTCTTACTAATTAATTCCCATGAGCCTTGCCCCAGAACTAACTATTGGGAGCCCATCAGTGTGAAGAGGTTAGCTGGTAAATTCACAGGAAGGGATGCAGTGGCAGCAGCAGAACCCATCTGTGCATGCGCATGTATATCCCCAAGAGACAAGAACAAAAAGATGTATGAAGCAGTGAAAGACAGATAATAAAGTACAGTGACTTAGTTATCTATGGCCTTTCCAAATAACATACAAGTTCTGTAAATTATATTCAGTTTGACCAATTGGACACCTTTCCAAAACTTATGAACTTATCTTAGCAAATCCCTCAACTATGATTGATTTCCATCATGTAAGTTTAGAAAAATAAATCATTCTTGAAGAACTTGGGAAATCCACTTATATCTGGACAACTATCATGCCTCAATAAAATTAATTGCTGGTGGTCAAATCCCATGTGCTTCAAGTTTGTGTTTTTGTGTTGACTTCAGTGACGGTGATGTCTATGACAAGCCAGGGTTACATTATTTTATGTGTACATGTGTATGTTTGCATGAGCACAGGCACACATGCCCATACACACATCACATATGCACAGACTTTTTCTAGGAACCCTGCTTTCAAACCACTTCCTCAAAGAAAAAGAAAGAAACAGTTTTAATTTCACAGAACTGACCAGGAGAGATAATGAAGTACTTTCAAAACTCTTTATGTGTGGAAGCCCTAGAGGCAAACCCCAGAGCTTTCTTACTTTTAGCAACCAATTACTGCCAAAAAAAAAAAAAAAAAAAAAAAAAAAAAAAAGAGTTTCCCCAATTATGAAGTATACTAACACAGGCTGCACAGACTCAATTTCACAAAGTGTATTGGAAAGGCAGCATTCACATAATTAATGAGAAAGTGCTGCATGTGTTCAGGCCTTCTGTTAATTGATTAAATGAGTCTATGTCTAAATCTGATTATAATCACACTGTGGCAGTACAATTGAGCGAGTGTGTAAGAGGTAAAGGAACTCTCTCTTTCTTGTACACTCTTGGATATATGAATATGCATCCTCCCTCCTGCTCCCCCTCCCCAAATTGTAAGAACAGGTTAAAAATTGGGCTAATAGGAAAAGTACCAGACTTACCTCTTGAAAGCGAGATAGCTTAATCACAATTACTTGAACAGTTATTCTTGGTTTACTGTCTCAGTTCCTGTTTAATCCATCACTGGCACTTGTAAAGCACAACAGGCTTTATAGCAGACGTCAGTTTGATGCTAATTGTGGTTAACGGTTAACAAGTGCTGGTTAGTTTTCCCGCGGTGTAGCAATAAAACACAAAACCTGCCATGTGCTTGTCTTTTTTTTTTTTAGAGAAGGCCACAGTGTTCCCTAAGGGTTGTGAGAGAAGTTCATCCCATTGAACTGGTCAGCAAGATATCATTAGCTCGTTGTGTACATGAAATCCAGGGGTTAGAGCACCAAGCGTCACAAGCCAGTTTCTTTACCTCCTTGAGCTGATCAGAGGATCAGAGTATCAAGGAAGGATTAGCACTGACTTGGGATTTGTGTGATTGGTTAATTTATTGCGGCGATGGCAGGCCTTTCATCTATGGCAACATTTAATCAGCACGGCCATGGAGGCTATTACGGGTTAGCTCTTTTCTCAAGTCAGCCAGGGCTGCACCATCAGCCCTATCACAATTCCCCTGAAATTTCCAAATTATCTGGAACAGGCTTTAGCCTCACAGTAATAAAAATTAGAAGAGATTCCTGATAGCGCTGGTGGAAAAGGCTTTCACTTGCACAGGGCAAATTATAAATAGTATGAACGTGCACTTTAAAAAAAAAAATTCTCCACCTCTTAAGAGATGTGCAGGACTTATCACCCCTGCTCTGATCCAAATCCTCGTGGTTGAAAATTTATATTAGATTTTATCAGTGGGGCCTAAGTCTAGAAAAATCAATGAAGGTTATCTTTTATGTTGCAGGAACTTGTGGAAATATTGATTTTCATTTTATAGTGAATTTGGAGCATGAGTTGGTAATCACTGCTGAGCTGACTACAATGTTTGCCTACTGTATCTTTTACCGAGTTTTGCTCAAGTATTTAAGATAGTATATTCCTGTTGATTTCAGCATGTAGTTTGAAGTCAAATGTTTCTTAATACAACTTGGTGCATCTCTTGTTATATAATGTAATCCTTCAGAGTAATGGTGATTAGCTAATGTCTGTTGAATGATTTCTGAATTTAATCGTGATGTCCAGAATGAGAAAGAGGGAGATTTCAGGACTTCTCTCATATATCTTGCTTTTCCTTTTTCCTTACCAGTCACTAAACCACTAAATGAAATACAAAGTATAAAAGAATATAATGAAAAATAAGATGAAGGATGCTAAAAGATAAAATATTCATGTATAAAAAGAGTTAGGAACCTGAATATCTGCTAGTGTAAATTATTGTTATTCATTCTATTAAGCATTAAATCTTTCAGAACTAATGAAAGCTAGAAAAACTTCTACTGATAAAAGACACCATGACCACAGTTTATTAAATGAATCTAGATCCTTCATCTTGGCTCTTAAAAATGCTTTAAGTAAAACAGTGATTCAGAGAGTGATTTTAAAGCTTTTCTCATGTAATGCCCTTACTCACTCTCTGTAGTTTTTATTTCTGCAGAGTATGTCCTCTTTCGATGCCATTTCTATTGGTGGTATATTTGTGCAACTGATTTTAAAATGGATGAATTCTTCAAAAAGTCATTTGAATATTCAAATAAATCTGTTCCTGCCAAATTTGTGCCATTTTTGTTTTGATTTTAGGTAACATGAGTTCTTTCAGACCTGATATTTGAAAAGGAATTTTAATACCTTCTTCACACAATCTAACGCTAGGACGAGTAAAATAAAACTTCCTGAATTTCCAAAGATAAAGCCTGACTGACCATGACAACTTAAAACAGGGATACTCTCAGACAAATGTAGGAAAAAAAATATAGTTAGTTTTAAATAGATTTTGGAGTATAGGCTCTGCTTGTTCTCTTCTTCCAAATTCCTTTGGGGAGGACCTGTTGTTCCCCCGATACACAAGGCACAGTGGTAGCAAGTGCTTTGCTTGAGTGACCTTTTTAGCTTCTTGAATGAGGATTTAAATCTATAATTCTATAGAAATGTTGAAATATGTAGGTTTTTTAAACATCAGTGCAGGAAATGGGCCAGAAATAGTGAAGCTTTTTTGCAAAGTACATGTCCTCAAGAAGAGCATGACACTGCAGGTGTCCCTAAGCATAATCTCTAAATACGTGGTCATTCCTAGCTGCAGCAAACTGACAGGAAAAAGGGTATGAATGTAGCTACCTGCACTTGCAGCATGATGCTGGAGAACATGCAAGGATGCACTTAGCAGGGTGCATGGATATATAAGATGATAGTTCCCAGAATGAACTCTGTCACTGCATTTATTTACATTGTATTGATGTCCTTCCCATGAGTTAATTACGCCCTATTATGCTTCTAATGCTGTCATTATTTTAGTATTGTAACTTTTAGTGTTCTTGAGTATTTAGTTCGTACATCTTTGGTTCTATCCATTATCCTCTAATAATATATATTCGTATATATTCATATATTCTAATAATATATGTTCATATATTACACAGAAATATTATGGATTTGTAAATATGAGCAATGATGTGTCACTGAGATCAGGGAGAGCAGTATTTTGCCCATTTTGTGGTTTTCAATGTAGTGATTAAGCTGATTGGTGTTCCTTTAGATGGAAATAATTTTCAGGAAAAAAAAATGAAATTATTTCTTAATGTTTGGCATGGCATGTGTGTGAACTATGAATAATAGTGATATATGTAAAGGAAATTAAGGGAGGTTTTACCTGCAATACTGTTAACTTTTATTAAGTAATAAGAAATAGAAAAAAAGTCTTTTCTTCTTCCTATAGGTAAATGCTTATGATATCCAATACCTGTAACCCTTGAAGGCAGATACGCCTGGACAGATTTGATTGCCTTTGTTAACTGTTAGTCTTGAACCCGGCATTTGCATGAAATTACACCAAATATTTTATTTTGCATACTTCAAACCAGTGCTAAATTTAAAGAGAACAACTAGGGGTTCATAACACAAATAGCTAGGATTTGAAACATTTTGTTGTATTCTCTGTTTTATTATCATTATTTGTTTGGGGTTTTCTCCACAAATCAAGTCATACTTTGCAGAATCAAATTTACCATAATTGGAAAGACTACTTTTTTCATTACTGAATAATATATTTCTATAAAGTTTTCTTTGAACCATCTATAAATTCCAGCAGATCATCTTTTTTATGATTCTTCTCTGCTGCCATTAGTTATACACCAATGAGAAACTACAAAGTGATTACATATGACAATCATCTGAAGCATTGCTTCTGTTAGAAATAAAACACTTAGCTGATTTTTTCAAAGTGGTAATTGCCAGCTTTGGCCCTTAGTTATAGCTAAAAAACCATAGGTTTTGCTTGTTAGGCTGTAGAAAATATTTTAGATTAAGTTTGAAGAAATGGAGATTTGCAGTCAGATTATGAGGTAGTTGTGTGATGGATTCCTGGGGTTTACTGAGCAATTTATAGTAACAGAGCAGAATTTCCCACTTTACCATTACAAACTCTTTATACAGGGCATGATACTCTCTTCTGAATTTTTTTAGAAGGCCTATTTCCTGCTGTAAGCCCCATGGCTCTTTTTTGTGCCTGATCAAGGAGGTCAAATACCCACAAGGAGGGAGGACTTCTTTGGGGAATACCTGGTGGAGCTCCCCCAAGGCTTTAAAGATTCTTCAAAGAAGAACAACATTTGACCCTGGTTTTTCCCCAAGAAGACAAATCCTTGTAATTGAACTGGACAAATAAATCATATATAAATAATCTTTTCCTTTCCAAATAATTATATACAACTGTAGCAAAGCCAAAGCAGTTGGATCCATACCTACCTGGTAAGAGATATAGAGTTATAGAGTCTTCGTGTGAGTTGGTTAATAGACCAGATAGGTGAACACAGCAATTTAAAGGTGATATGGAAATTAGGCGGGGTTTGGAGAATAAAAAATCTACCAAAAAGGGAGGGAAAAAAGTGATCTTGCTTTTTTAAAGAAAAAATTTTACTTGAAGTAATACGGTGGAAAACTAGGATTGTTATACCTTCCTAGAATTTCTGAAGAATTACTTTTATATGTAGTATGTTGACTAGCCAGTGCACTTCTAGATTATTTTGGACATATTCCTGGGAAATAAGCCAACACGGATAAATAGTCTTGATGTTTGGAAAGCCTCTAGGATTAATCTAGCGATCATAGTATTGTAAGTGTGAAATTTCACTCTAGAACATGTAGTCAATTTGACTTTATGAAAAAGTCAGATTTTGAAAAAAAAATGTAAAAGGTAAGTAACTTTGAATGCTACATATCAAATTAGTTACAGAAAAATGGGAAGTGTTTCAGAAGTTGAAAAATACAATTGGAACGTCCTGAGTCAGAGAAACTAATTCAAGTAATTCTCCTGGTAAGCATTTTCTTACCTGTGTGTATTCCAACACTGTCTTTACATGTGTTGTGCACCTCACTCATCCAAAACCTCAAATTAGCTTACACTGACCTTAAAAAAATTTGGATCAGACCAGAAGTGTGGTTTTTGCCCAGTGCCAGCAGCCTGTTCTTCAGTTTATGTACAGTGCAGGAAATATCTGTGAGCTTTTTTTGAAACACAGGTGTTTATTAAGAAGGAAAACAGAAATCTATCTTGCTCACTTTAGTGACTTCAATTTTCTGCAAATAAGAAGAGCACATCCTAGGATTTCTGGCTTCTAACATCATTCACTAACATACACATCTATTACAAAGAATCCAATTTCTTTTTTAAACCAGTTCTTTTCTCAAAGTTGAAAACAATTCTAGGTAAACTTAAAAATCTTAGTCAGTGATTCCTTTTAATAAAATTGAGTGTTGTAATACTGATATTTCACTAATCTTAAGATATTCTATTCAGTTACTCTTTCATTTTACTGTAAATGGCATCTTTAGTGTGCTGGAGGTTGATAACCTTCAATTTAATGTGGATACCATTTCAAAAAGATCTTAGGATAATTTACACACTACTTCAATCACTTCAACTTATATGGGCTGATTTACATGCAAATTTTACTTTTATAAAGAAAAGGTATGATGTTTATTGATTTGTTCAGGTTACGTCTATGTTATTCAGCTCTACCAAAATATCCAAGTAATGACCTCTTAACTTTATCTATGTTGAATGGACTGAAGTAATTCTTAAAATATCAACTGAAAATTTCTCTCTCAGTAACAACGAATTGGGAGTTGTTAAATAAAGAGTCTATTTCTGCCCAGTACGGAAGGATCTCTATTGATTACATGGTAGGCACAAAGTAAAAGAATCAATAGAATTGATGTCCATGGGCCATGTCCTGCTTCTTTCACTTTAAAGATGGAAAAATTTCCATGGCTTCAGTTGTTTTCAACAAAGAACTGCAGAGAATTCACTTTGTCATGATGCTGCCACATCGATATTATAATGAAACTTCTTGTATTTCAAGGTAGATACAAGTAGAAATTTGATTGTAAAATCATCTACCATTCATAAAATTTAGAAAGTCAGTTTTCTTTTTGTCTAAATTTTCTTGCATTTAAGAAATTTTTCAAATCAAATACCTGACGATTAATTTTCAAAGCTCTGGGGTTGACATACTGGTTCAATAAAATCACTGACAGTCTTCTATGGAGTACTTAAGAAATATAAGCTTTAAAAAAGCAGTTTAAAACTAGCCTGTTTATAATGCACTATAGAGACATAATTCCTCTGAAAAATATGCTATTTACAGTCAAATAATTTCATAACTAAAAGAAAAAAGGCAGTAGTGTGGTTTACTAGAAATTACCCCATTCTTGTTGTCAAGATTTTAATCAAAATCCTAGGCCTTGTGGAGTATTATAGGGATTTTCTCTTGTGTTTTATTAGTTGTTTTTTGAACTATAATCCCAGTAATGAGCAAGTAACAAAACCCAGCTGTACATATGAAACTATCACCTATCACAGTTCTTTCAGTCTCATATAGGATAACCAGAGCATAACCACTGTGAAGCAATACAATTATGAATTTCTTGAGGGGGAAAAAGGAGAGATAAGTGCACAGAAGTCAGCTAACACTGATGCATGGGTGGCTACAGCATGCAAAGGGTTAACAAGATTTTCATTTTAGATAGTTGCCGTAGTAACAATCAGAGAGCTCAGGCTGTATCTTTTCTATTTGTGGGGAATGTTTAGATTTACACAGTAGCTCAGCTTATTATATATCTCCCTTGATTGCTGGATAAGGTTCGTTGATTAAAAACAGAATAAGATGCATTTTTATAATACTAAGGGAAACCACTGCCCCCCACCCCTGCCTCCCATCACTCTTTGTCCAGATCTCACTCAGCTCTCCCGGCACTCGCCCGTTGCCCAAGGTGTGGCTGTAAATCAAGTTTCACTTGAACTTTCAAGGAGCGGGGGCCGGATCCGCCTGAGCTGGTTATAGCAGGAGCGCTTGGTCCTGAGCATTCCTTTTCTCCTTCGAGCAGCTGATGTGGACCATAAGGCCATGCTGTCGCCAGCGTTGGGTCTGAGCACTACTTCTGTTGTTTGATGTCGCAGCTTGCATTTGCTTTTTCACCATCCACAGGTTAGTAAAAAAAAAGTTTGATCAAAGGTCACCTCCATAGCAGAGGAGTGAAGAGGCAGATTTTCGAGCGTTCATCACCCAACTGTTCCCCTTAGAATTAGCAGGAGCTGACAGAGGCACTGCAGATACGGCCACCTCCCTTCAATGTGCAAATGGATCTGGTCTTGTGAGAATCAGACAATTATTCATTTCCTTCCCTTAAAAACTCAGAAGGCTTGTGACCACCGTAGCAATACCAGCTGTGCAGACGTGTCAGTGACCCTAAAGCCTGGAGGTTGCCATGCGAGACCAATGCCCTATGCTGGCAACAGCCTCACATCTCACCTGAAGGCTCATATCTCCTGGGAGCAGGGAAAAATCCCTGCTCAGCTGGGACATCAGGTTCAAGTCTGCCTTGAACAGATGTTGCCACTTAGTGCCAAGTGATACGGGGTAGTTGTTTGAAACAGATATGGTGACTGCAGTACTGTGGCATTTTAATGCCAAATTTTGTGACAAGAAGAAAAATTGTGGTATAAAGTTTTACTATCTTATGTAGTTGATAGCCTGGCCTGCTCTGATTTGGCCAATTTCTAAAGCTTTTACTCTTTGCAAGCTCTTGATTTTTCATACCGCTGGTGCTGTTTGTGGTGTTAGGTTGATTTCTTGGCTCCATAACACACAACTGAAGAGAAGCTTTCTTTTCCTTTTATTGATTTCACTGGGATATTGAAGTGCTAGGAACATTTGTAGGCTGGCTTTTTTTTTTTTTTGCTCAAGTATCTGAAAATTGGTTTGAAAATTTTACTGGAAGCTAAAGGGATTTGATTTGATTTGATTTGGTTGGATTGAGTTTTCTTTGAACCAGGGAAGGCCTTCAAGAAAAATTACCTTTTGGAATTAAAAAATATTTTTTTGTGAAACTGCTCTGAGCCAACAGTAGAATAGTTTTCTAATCACTTAAATTTAGTCTACAGTGTGGTGGTACACAGCTTGATTCTTATTACCACATTGAGTTTTCAATTCATACCAAAAAAAAAAAGAGACAAAAAACCTGACCCCTATAACCTGGGTGCAAATTTGTTGGTTTTTTCATGCTCCCTACTTTTGAAAGTCAGCCCACTTCCAGTTAAGGACCACTCCTCAGACTTGTGATTCCAGAGTCTTTACAGCTCCCAAGGGGTCCCATTAGAGAACACAGAGCTGCAGCACTGCTGGCCCAAAGTGATTCAATCTGGTAGTTGACAAGAGTTTGACATGAATATTCTTTAGTCATAGATGTACCCATTTACGGCATTAATCATTTTCACACTGTTTTGTTTTTACACCTGAAAGTCAATGAATCCATCAGCTCCTTTTAAGAAAGCTGTATCGCTCTTTTATCAATACTGTCATTTAAACTTAGGATACCAGCCTGTGTATATCTATCAGTCCCAGAAACAAACATTGGTTCATAGTCAAACTCTTACTGCAAAGAATTTCAAAAAATCAATTTATTTCTTTCTGAGAATAAGATCCTTTAAATAAAATTGCCAAGCTGCCAGTGTCTTTGTCTATTGTTACTTATTCTAAGTGATAGGGTTTTTCTGTGTTAAAATGGGAGGGGTTTGGGCTTCATTCATTGTTATTTTCAAGTTATAAACATAAAACCAGGTCCCTATCTCCCTTTTACCCCTTCTTTTATGTGTAAATGTTTCATAAGTATCTGTATGAATTTTCCAAGTCAAATGTATTTTCTTGGACCTGTTTTTTACTTACGGAAAGTCTCACCCTTACACCAGCTTCATTGTGTTCAAAACCAAAAGCCTTAAAACAGCATTCCTACACTACTTCTTTGTTTCCAGATTTTAAGATCTATTATGCATAGTGTAGTGCGTAATCATAATTATGCATTCCTGATGATGTTTGTACTGGCTTAACTCAGGAATAGTGTGAGAAAGCTAATCTCGAAGCTACAGGCTGTTTTCCTGGACTTTAGATTCTGATCTGAGCTGTTTGTTGAGTCTTACTGGAACCAGAGCCCCGTACTCACCAGTTCTGCTGCTGGACTCTCCATCTTTATCTCCAATCCCAGTGAAGGACCTTCACCCATTCTTTGAAAACTTTTTTTCATGGAAACTTGCATTGTTGCAGTTCTTAGTCATGCTGCATATAATCAGCACACTGAAACAATTTATATGAGAGCTGTGTTACACAACTATGTCATACGAACTACAAAAAATAAGGATCCTTTTAATCTGCCATTGGGCATTTTAGGGAACTTCTTTTTCATTTTCACGTGAGAACAGTAAAATAAAATCCTCAGGTTTTTAAGGGAGCAAGGAAAAAATTACCTGCTTATGTGTAGCAGATTCTTCAACTGGAAGAAAGTAACTGCTTGCGAGGTAAAGGTTCAGTTTCTCTTCTTGGTCCAAGCCTTCTGAAATGATAAAGAACATGTTAGCACCATGAATCCGTAATTCAGATCTGTGAAAGATCATATTGATGAGAGAGCACAGAATTTGGGAATGTATTTTCTTTGAAATTCCCATATTAATCATTTAACTATACCACTGTTATTTATTTAAAAATCTATACAGAATTTGGTGGTATAGAAGAAAGATTAAAGCCCCTAAAATGTTGCATAGTCATATGTTAAAATCTGTTGAACTTATTTTCTTGTGAAATCTCTTTTAATATTTTGAAGAGGTTTTTCACTGATAGTATTTGGGAAGGGGTATTCAGTGGGAAAAAAAATAAAATTTTTGCATGAAAACACTATGCATATCTTATGAAAGTTTAACCAGCTAAAGGAAATTTTACAACATTCTATCTTTCATAGACTAGAAAAATAGAAATTACAAGTGAATATAAAATAAGTGAAGATTCCAGTTATTTGCAAACTTTTCCATCAGTATTATATACAATGTGTGTGTAAAGTTAATTGCTCTCCTTATTACTTGTAAACAAGAGAGCATAGAGTAACAGTGAAAATCACTAAAGGAACCTTGTTCCAGTTTATTTTTACATAAGCAAGAAAGTATCGTGCATAATGCAACAGCATGCCAGCTAGCAACACACTCACAGAAGATAATTTAAATTTGTTTTACAGACGCAAGAAGCTGACTTTAAAGCCATTCCTAAGAAGATTGTCCTTGATTTTACATTATCCTGGGCGGATGTTTCAATTTCTTCCATTTACTATCGTACTTGCTGGGTAAAAAATATCCTAGTGTCTCCTTAATAGTGAAGGAATTTTCTACATGAAGATGTAAGGAGGAATTAGGTTTTACCCCATAATTATATATTAAGTCAGTGTTAAAATACAGTTGCAATCAAATCCTTTCATATCCCAAGGCCACACATTTGATACAGTACATTGGAAGGTCAGAATACTTAGCTGAGTATACACCCCTTGAGACTCAACAGATGTACAGATACGCAGCCTAATCCCAAAAACGCATTCATAAGTCTAGAAGATCAGAATTGAGCCTTAATTCTCTAAAGGACTGCCACAATGTTGTGTGGTCCTTTCATCCAAATTAGAATGATTCATTATTTCTAGTCCATTAGCACCATCAGGGATAGGTGTGGGCCATAAAATCTGCATTAGGATTTCTAAATATGTCAAGGATAATCTTAAAAGGAGATAAACTGGGATGTTTTAACTGAACTAAAAATAATTAATCAAAGTCATACATGTAGACTTCTGGTTGTCGAATCATACGTTAAACTTCTACCTTAAATGATTATGCTATATTAACAAGTATGAAATTTGGGCAAAGGATTATATATTGGATTTAGATTCTTACTTTAAAGTAAAGTGTTTCCTCCTGGTAAAGATATGTTAAAAAAGCCTAATAAAAACAAGCATAAAGTCTTAAAAAGTCCTTAAGAAATACATAGAAGATTTTTTTCTATTTCCCAATTTGCTTTCAAATTAGTTAGGTAGGAATTTATATATAATATTTTGTGTGCATTCAACATGTGCACCACTGGAGTTCAAGTATTGTGTGATGCATCATCAAGAGAATTACACTGCAATACCTACACCATTGTCTACAATGCCTTTGTATTAAATATATATTTCGTAAACTCCTCACAATATTTACTAGAAGTGTAATCCTAATAGAGCTGCATTGGTTTATACAGTTAAAACATTGGACAAGCATATGCAAAGAACTTTTTATTTTCTATCTCTTGGGTTCTGAGCAAAAAAAAAAAAAAGATAAAACTAAAAAAACCATTGTCTTTTACTGCTGCTAAATCATGACTTATTCACCATTCATGACAAAAACATTCACTTTTCTAAAGTAAAATACACAACCTGTGTTTGCAGTTCCAAACGAAGTAATAATAATATATAATAAGCAGAATCTATAACTAGCTAATCTGTAGTTCTGTTTAATTGATGCTTTATAGAAGGCTTTATGCATGTCCTTTTTTAATTTTTGTATTTTTAATGGATTCATAGAATCATAGAATGGTTTGGATTGAAAGGGACCTTAAAGATCATCTAGTTCCAAGCCCCCTGACATGGGCAGGGATAACTGTCACTACATGAGGTTGCTCAAAGCCCCGTCCGGCCTGAGTTTGAACACTTCCAGGGATGAGGAATCTTATCCTCTGAGCAACCTCTGCCAGTGCCTCACCATTCTCATACTGAAGAATTTCTTCCTTATATCTAATCTAAACATACCGTCTTTCAGTTTAAAGCCATTCCCCCTTGTCCTGTTGCTACTCCTTTTTCTATTCCTTAGATAAAAATAAGCATATGATACATGAAATTTGGACTTCTGGAAAAGGTTGTTTAAATCATCCATTCCAGAATAAGAAAAAGTATAACAGAGAAAAAATTACAAAATTGCTCTAAAACAGTTATTATTCCATATCATACTTTAACTAATCTGTAGCTGCAACAATCATGGTTAATGGCATCTGTGTAAATAGCTGGACCATGGGACAGGCATCATTAATCCATATGCAATATAAATGCCTTCATGTCTTCTAGAAAAACCTCCGTAATTGTCCCCTTGGTCATCTGGAATATCTACTGTCACATTAACTACCCCAAACCCAAATGATATTTGTGCAAAGTAAGAGACCAATTGTCAGAAGCTTACCAGGAATGGTTTATCCCAGAGTTTAGTCCCTCAGCCTGTCCAGCGTAAACTCAATGTTTGCAGAATTGCAGCTGAGCCATAGAAGCGGAGGATTCATCTATGTTTCATGAGAAATGTTTAGCAAAAGTGAAAGAAGTTACATTCCAGCAAGTGCATTCAACAAGTGTGTACTGGCAAATATCAGCATGGTCTCATTAGCAGAGAAAGAGATGAAATTCATAGAGTAGACAATAATTTACAGGCGAGGTTAATCCACTAGGAGAAACGCACTGATAATTCAGTGTGAAAGTGTGCAAGCAGCACTGCATTATATCTTGTCTAAAGATAAGTTATATAGTGTGTGATTTTATCAGTACAGGTGTATGTCATCTCTGAAATAGTATTATCCAAAGTATTCAACTTTACAGTAGAGCAGAAAGGTTCAACACCCGTGGCAGATACCCGAGTGCTAAGACACACTGACAGGGCACATGCTACCCACAGGTATCAACTCACCACAACAGATATGATTCACTTAGAGTTGTCAACTTGCAGAATATCCTCATCATGTTTGTACTCATCACAGCATTGACTAAGAATATGATTTCTTGACTCTGGTCATCGTGTAAACACACAATAAATATATATATATACTGCTTTCCCAAGGAACAAAATGAACAGGACAGAGTGTAATAGGAAAAATAAAATGAGAAAGTCAAGGCAAAATACACTGCTGTCCATCCCATGCTCTTTGAGAAAGGGAGAAGTTACCTATACATAGTTAGTTATATATACAATGGGGGAAAAAGAAAAGGTGGGAGGACAGGGCAGGGGAGGAGCAGCTGTGGAGTGAAGCCAGATGAAGACTTAATAGGAGAGAAGGATGGGAGTAGAAAGTCTGTCAAGGCAGGGTGATATGGGCAGTGGAAGATCATTGAGTGTTCAGAGATCCAGTTTCCAGCTTTTCCATTCCTGTTCCAATGAATTGATTGTCACCTCCTCCAGGGCCACAGGAGCAGTCAGAAGAAATCACCAAGACTCTCAGCTAGGACAAAGTGCTATAGAATCTGGATTAATTTAAACCTTCCTGGTTTAAATTTGAAGATGAATTCTAAGGACATTCTGGATTAAATAGAACAAACTGAAGTTGCTTTTGACAGCATTACTTTGTACCTAAGTTACAGTGACATTTGATTTTTGTTTGTTTTACAGATTTGAAAAAAAATGCATTCTAGCTAGGTAACACAAAATGATCCCCATGTTTGGTGCACATTTAATTTACATCAGGAAGGCATATTTGATAGCAATAAAAAATTTGGAATCATACTGAAATCCTGACAAGCGTTGGAAAATATTAACATACCTGGAGTGTGAGGTTTTTTTGTTTGAATAATTTCTTTGGTCTGCTTTAGATTTGTGGATGAAATGTACATAGTGGTGATAGATACATGGTGAAATGTATGTTCGGTTTTGTCACTTGACAAGTGATGATCTCTTGGGGTAAACAGCAGGGTTTCTCAGTTGCAGAGAATCCCAGCTGTCTGTTGGGATTCCATCTGTGTGTACATTTTTTCCCCCCTTATTTGTATTTGAAACATTAAAAGGCTTTGATTTGACCAGCCTCTTCAAATGTTACTAATTCTTTTTCTTCTGTTATCACCAAAAAAGATACTGAGAAGTAACTTCTTTCTTTTTTCCACCACTAGTTTCATGGCCCATCACAAGTAACAATTTGTGTGGGTATACAGGTTCTTGTATACTCTTGACTCTCTTCATGTAGATGGGTATCTGATGGATGGTACTTGAACACTCCTCTGAAACACTGGATCCTATAAAGCTGTAAAGTAGTAACTCAGTTATCCCAGGGTCTCTACAGATTTAGGTGAAATTAACTGCATTCATTATGTTTGTATCAGGTTTTCAAAGTTTTTGGGTTGGGTTTTTTTTTCAACCACAAGGACCAAGGACTGCAAAATTTCTTTTGCATTTAGTTTAAGTTTCAAGATCTCACCAACAGACATATTGGAGGCTGTGAAAGTTGAAATCCTGATGCAATTGCAAGATTCCTGGGTGGGTGTTTACAGGCTGGAGACTGCCATGCCTTTGCTTTATTTGGTGATGTTGTCATCAGCATGGAACCACAACATTGAAAACCTCCTGACATCTCCAGTGTTGTGTGAGTGGAGAGGAGTTGCCTCTGCATGTCCAAAAGATAAAGACGTGGCACTGTTAAGTGCTGCCACAGGCCTTGACTGGCAGGTTTTCTAGAAAAGCCTTTGAGATAACTGTTCTTCCAAGACTGAATCCTCCTTGGAAAAAACTTAAGATTTTTCAAGGAAGATACAGAAATGGAAAGACAGTCCAGCTGATTGCATACAAATTAACCACAAAATGCGTATCTGTATCTGTCCACTGAGCTGTTTAGATGACATTGTTTTAGGACTTGATGAATTTATAACCAGTTATATGGTAAAGAAATACATTGAGACAGTCAGTGTAAGTGTGAGGTGATAAAATGGAGTTATCACTCTTCTTATTATTCAAAAACATCTTAAAACAAATATTAATTAATATTTGGTATAGTCTGAGACCTATACAAGTCTCTTCTATTGTTTGGTCCAGAATGACTCTTAGGAGACCTTCCCAGATGAACTGATTTGATGGGCTTATAAATTGCTGTATTGAATATGGTGACCATCAAAGGTGAACTTAACCTCTCTAGAGGGGATGTTCTGCAGTTTCAGCATGTGAGAAGGTGTCAACCCTGTGATGATACAATTGAATTTAAATTGAATTTCAAAGTAGAAACCTCCACTGGTGTATTAACTGATGTTTTACTATCCCATACTTGTATCTGAAGGCACCTGAGGTATATTTACAGCTCCCCTCACTGTATACTCTTTGTTTTAATTGACTACATAAAGTAACACTACACATGAGAACTTTCTCAAAGGGCATGAAGACATCTTGGTAACCTTCTGTATCTTTCATGGGTAGTAAGGTTCTTTGGGAGATTTAGAAAGAAAATCTGTTTGCAGGAACCAAAATACAATTGGAAAGACAGCCCCTGGGTATCAGTACATCTCCTTAAATAATGTCAAACGCTTCTTGGAATGCCATGCCTTGGACAGGATAGTTGTGTCACAGTGACTTACTGAACATGAGCTCAGTAGCTCAGTACCTGTTTCTTGCTTCAGCACAGCTTCTTGGGAAAGAGCTGGCACCAATCTGGCATTTAACATGAGAATTTCAAAGACTTCAAACTACTTGATCATACTGTATTTCTCTTCAACATCGAGGTTTCCTCAAGTTTCTACCAGGCCACACGCATCATATGTCAGAAATGTTTTCAGGAAAGAGCCCATCTAATGTTACTTGTCAGCACTGATTCCTTTAGCAAGAGTGCAAAACTGTTTTCAGCCTGCTGTGATGGCTATTTTTATCTCCATTAACCTCTTGACTGAATATAAACATTTATTGAGGGTTACCTCTCTTGTTTGTCCAGTTGCTTCAAAGGTTAGTAAAAAGTGGATGCCTGCCTGACCTCTTTTATCCTCATTAGCTGATTCTAATTGTTTCCTGAGAGATCACAGTTTTGACCCTGCTTGTCCTTGTCAAATTTGTCTAGTTATGGCACAAAGACATTAGCAGAAATTGCATTTTCAGGTAAAAATTACTCAAGTGTAGAATGCACGCTTACCTAGTGTAGAGCAGTGAACAATACTGTGGTTTTATAATGTACCCTCATTTATAAAATGTGAGGTTACTACTGTATGGCCCCATCTTACAGACATCCACGTTAGCAGAGCCCTGTGATTATACATAGGCAGTAGGCAGGATGTTTTGTAAACTTTTGACCAGTGTGTAGCAGTTCTTTTGGAGGGAGAAATTAAATTATGTTTAGTTTTTGAATTCTTATTTCTAAGCAGTTGAAATATTATTGCTCCTGTGACAAGAAAGCTTTTTTTTGTGTAAAAAGGTACCTTTCTTATGCTAGAGTTATTCCTAATAGCACTGTAAAAAAACCCCAACAGCATAAAGTAGGTAACACCTACCCTCCACTATTTTGGGAATGACCAACTAAATTTTACAGCATGACAAGTATATCTCATGAATTACAGGATGATTTTCATAGAACTCTGTGAGAGTCAGTGCATGAACTACTTCAAGGGGGATGATGTCCCAAAGGTGAAGAGCTGTCATGAAGAACATGTTGCCTTGCGAAGACTTTCTTCTATGTCAAGCTAAGAAAGCCTTTTTTCATGTTCCTCAGTGGTTCTCAGCCATGGTTGTACAGTTCAGACAAAGGACCTGGCAGGTCTCAATTAGGTATCTCAAACAGACAGGTCCCAGGCTTCATAGATTGTAACCAGTGCCTTAAATCCCACAGACACTTAGTGCAGATTAAAAAGCACTGGTGTAATGCGCTCAAAGCACGATATCCTGCTTTAGAAGCGGGTTGCAGCATTCTGCACCCGCTTCAGCTTTCAAATGGATTTAAAATGTAGCCTCAGGTATAGCGCATTGCAGTAGTCTAATCTTGAGGTGATAAAGGCATGACTGATTTAACCATAGCTTCTTGTTATCTTGAACTGGGGTCTTTTCATTTTAACCATTTTAAGGAAATGGCCTTTCCTGAATCAGCAGGCTTGCTTCAGTTCTTGCTGTGTAATAAGGCACAACAAGAGCAATCCTCTCTCGGTGGTGAACACCTCCTATGAATGTGTGAACCTCACAGGATGCCAGACCCCAAGAACTGCTGCCATGGTCCTGACTTGCCTTACAGCTCACACAGTATGGCTGTGAGGTGCATCAAAGACAAGCCATGGCTCATATCCTTCAGTGGAGCTGCCAAGCTTTACAAGCAGCCAGGGCCTTGTGAAGTTTCGCTTTCATATTAAAAGAAGTTTATTTACATATCTGTGCAGCTTGGGCGCAGAGCTATGAGAGAATGGGAAATTCTTTTGAGGTGTCCACCAGTTCTTCTAGGCTAGAAGAGCTGTGAAACAAAACACCCTGTTCCTCCTCCAGTCTATCTCTAGTGCTTAGAGACCACTTACAGCTGCAGAGCTGATTAAGAGTTTTACTGCCAAGCCAACCTGGAAGCTAATTTAGCGATAACCGTGTAGTTCTTTAAGTTTCAAAAAAGCCCTGTAAATGGGGAATGGCAAAGCAGACACATATGCTGACTGCTGGTGCTCAGTCTACCTGCTGCTGTCCCTGCTTTGCCTCAGAAGGGATAAGGCACCTGCCTGGGCTCCTTGCCTTGTCTGGAGAAAACTGGGGTGGTGGCCTGGGACTAAGTCCACCCCTTTACTAAGGGAGAAACTAATCTCCATGAGAAAGTCAAATGGTATCTCTGCATCTCATTCTTCTTTAGCAGTATGTGGTTAAGTATAATCCTTTCCCAGGATGTATTATTTGTCCTGACTATGTAGATAATAAACTGTTGCCCAGCACAAGAAGATCCTGATATTATTTGAGGCTTTTTGATACCACCTTAATGCAGATAATACCCTTAAAGATGGAAGAGACACAATGTAATGTCAGACGTCTGGAAAGAAGAAAACCAGAAATAGGAATTAGATCTTGTAAAAATTAAATAGATGATCCCTTTGGCACTTAAAAGAGAATTTTGGTTTGTTCTGCTTTTCAACTTGGTCACCAACTTAGGAAAAAAAGCCCCTTGTTTGAATGTCTTAATCATTTATGGTGTACTTGTAAAAGTTCACTAGCTGGATAATATTGCACTGTCTTTTGATTGTATGTGGGATTACCAGAGACTGAGAGCACATATAAGCACAAAAACATGTTAAAGGTTTAACTGAAATGGCAGTTGGAGAAATGCAGCAAGTGGTAGGAACATGTCCTGATCCTCCTCCACATCATTGCTGTGAAGCCGTGGTTACTAACATTCATGTTACAGCTTGTATTTAATTCGGGTATGATTCTCAGGTGTGTGAGGAATAGCTACTTTTCATTGTTTCCATGGCAGCCTTAGCACTGTTTTGGTGTAAATTACACTGAAGTCCAGACTTTTCTATAATAGAAGATAGAGATGATAGTTCGATTACCTTTCATCTCACCTCTTGCAACTCTTTTTTGGTTCATGCCTTGTTTACATCATTATTTTCTATGCAGTCCATATGTAAATACTTTACACTGATTTCATAACTGATAATATCAGGATTCTTGATAATTTACATAGGAATGTAACCAATTTTTTGAAAAATTAATAAAATTGTCTTGTTTATTGGCCAGTTATTAATTAGAATGTAAATTCAGAATATAAGTGCATGCAGCTGTGTTGACTCTAGCAGACATACTTTCTGCAACTTCCCTTAGAAAAAGCAGTATTAGGAACTGAGACATTGCGTGTCTCTGGTTTCTGTATTTTTACACTAGGTAAGTATATTTTTGCTAGATGTTACATTCCTTTCTCCTAATTTCATTCATCATTTCTACCTGTTTTTTCCAATACTTATGGAGGATGAATAATGTCATGGAGTGCATATAGATGAAGCGTGACTTATGCCCAAACATTTGTATGAAAAATGCAAAATCTGAAGTGAAAATTAAGTAAAAAGTACTATCTTTGATAAAACATTACTGGAACTTGAAAAGATAAAAAACCCCTGAATTATGAAGAACTGTGATATTTAATATATATTTTTCTATAATCATTATTAAAATATTGATATATCATAATTATAGTAACTATATATTTTATATAATTATTAATTATATCTTATGTAACTAAAACATTTTCAATAAGTATTTTCCTGTATATTTTGTGAGTTCAGTAGGTTCTGTGGTAACTCTTTATACTTCACTACATTTCTAGAACAGTCATAGCTAATAAATGTGGCCAAAGCATCTGGAAAGTCCATTATGATTTTCTGTATCTAAATTTTTTTTAACTCTCTTAGTCATATCACAATAGAACGTAAGTGGAGCCAACTAGAGAATCATTGGTGGAATATAAAAATAACTAAATTCTCTTACAGAAGGTTGGAATGTCTTGGACAGAATTATATTGTAGGAGAAAAAACAATTAAAAGTTATGTTGTGACTGTTGTAGTTTGTACTCTCTGTTGTGGTTTCTTTCTTGATACAGAGAAAAAGAACTGTGAATAACAGAAGCCTAAGTGTCATCTCAGTGCCACATACTGACAAACTCAGGATTGCCCACGGGAGTTAAATGTTAATAAATTTGAGGCCTCTGCCTTAGGTCCTCAAATACCAAATTCTCTAAATATAGAGTATGAAATATGGACAGGAGATGGGTTTATTAAATTGACTCCATGCCTTTCAGGTGTGGTAACGCCATGCTTTACTTTTGAGCCTTTCAATGGATTAATGCAACTTGTATTTTAGTCTTTGTGGAGACAAAGTCCAGTGAATATTTAGCATTATTATGATTTCAGACATAGTAAAATCACATATCAACACATAGCAAAGGAGGGAAAATTCCATTATCCATTCACAACTATTTCCTGTGATAATACAGATGTTACCCAGGACAGATCTTTGAAATGGATACCGATTCTTTAAATTCTTTCCTGTCTGTTTCAGGAAATAGTGAGATCCTGTTGATAATAATGTACAATGTGTCTAAAGTTCACTTCTAAACACTTGGCTCTTTGCTGTGAAAGTCATCTGCATTCCCTTTATAATTCTCAGCCACCAGAGATCTGCTTAATCTTGGAGATCTGATCCAATATCATTCGGAAAAATCCTTGATAATAGTTTCACCATTCAGTCAATGAAAGAACTAAAGCTTCCTACTTGTGTCTTCTTAAAAAAAATCCTGAGGCAGAGGAATAAGAACTTGGCTGATGGATTTGGAGCTTTTGTTGTTTGCAAATAAAATTATTATTACTATTATTATTCAAGTTCTTAATCAAGGCAAGCAAATGGCATCTGTTTGTTATCGTCCTTCCTACAGAAGACAAAGGCTTCAGTCCCTATGGTACTGACTGCTGGCCCCAAGTGGTTGCTGGATGTGACTTGGCAAGGAGTAGAAGACAACAAAAACAACTGCATTGTGTACAGCAAAGGTAAACACAAGCTTATTTTTTTTTCTCTACTTTCCTATGTGAGCTACTGAGACAAACATATACCTGTTGCATAATAGGAAAACTAATAGTATGTCTCCCCTTAATGTCAGTTTTCCCTCTCATTTTCCTCCCACGTTCTGGTTTTGCCTTTTTTTTTAATTTTAGTTATATAAAAACCCCACATAGTCTCTGCAGTTTATTAAACGCTTTTTAAACACCAAAGGACATCAGGTGACATAAGGCATACCGTCCATTTCTCTCTGAGAGTTAGTGCCTCTTGGGAAACATCAGTAAAATCTATACACTTTGAACAGATGAATTCTTTTGGGCATTTTATTGGGCATACTGGATATCATTTCTCCATGTTACGTTACATTACATTGTAGACTACTAACTGAAATCCAGTTTTGTAAGAAGAGTGAGGACTTGATTGGACTATGAAAAGACTTTATGTCAGCATGGTAACAGAGGATAACTGGAACTGGGTTTCAGGGTTGTCACCTCTGACATTCCAGTCTCTGTGTAGTAGCCTGATGTGATGATGCTTCACTGAAATGTATTGGCTCGTTGTAGTGGGTAGCACTTCCGTCTTATGTGAATTGTCAGATTTGCTCAAGCCAGTACAAGTTCTTATGAGGCTCCCTACCAAACTTGCTTTATCTAACCTACCACATCTAACAGCTCCTTTGGTTCAAGATGCAAAGGCTTTTGTCTTGCATCTTTAAACAACCCAAAGAGTCTCAGGTTCAGTCCATAGCACCATGGACTATGCACCACACTGTCCGGTCAGTCACTGTGAAAGCTTTTAAATGCAGTTATGGAATCATTACAGTACGTTAAAAAAAAAAAAAAAAAAGATAAACAAAACACCACTTGAATATATGGAATAAAAATAACTTCCTTAGTGTAGCCGTGTTTGGCATTCACCCTAAAGATCAGGTTGCAAAACTATGACTTTCCTTCCTTGTATTTCAATCACCAATCTCAGCACTTTGTGAATACTTCAGAACGTGCACTGTTCTTGTTTAATTTCTTTTAGGTTTTATTTCTAACCGAACAGACCTACTGAGATCAAAGATTTGTTTGCCGAGGCAACCTAGTGACCATTTCAGCATACAAGCATCCAGGCAAATAAGCATCCATATCAATATATTAACATACAAAACACTAATCATAACATCAAAGACTCCTAAAAACTTACTAGAAACAATTACAACTTGTTCCTATAATCATTGCAATTTATACACTTATAAGAGGATTGCTTTTAAACTGCCACAAGCCTTTGAAAGTTGAAACGCTGAAAACAGGGAATTTGCATGTTAAAAATGATTCGCACACCAGGGTCTTATAAATTCTTTCTATTATAATTACAGAATGTCAACACATTCATTCTACAACCTGAAACACCTGCAGTACTAGAGAACTGGGCTCAGATCTAAAAAGGGTTGAGCTGCCCTCCCTTTACAGCTTGCTGATTGCAGCCCAAGTGGAAGAAGCAGCAAAGTGCTCTGAGTAACGAACACAGTGAAGCTTTTCTCATGACTCCAGAGCTGCAGTTTGCTGTTCATAGTGTGGAATGATCACAGGCAAACTTTCCTGCAACAACATTTTAATGTAATGGGAAACTACTTTCCCTCCAAAATATAGCTTCTGCAAATTCCCATAGGATGATATCTTATCAGGTATTACATTCTTTAGCACGTATTTACCAGTTGGACTTTTCATCTTCAAAGTACTTTACTAACACTAACTAATTCATTAGACAGTTTCAGTGCTATCTGTCAGATTTATTCTACTGAAATACAATTTTTTTTGTCAAATACTGAGAACTTACTTCAGTTTGATACAATATGATTAGCCTAAAACATTAGTTTTTTCATTCAAAGGTGATGGATTTTTTTTCACTGATTATACTGGTTACTTTAGTACTTGGTTAACAAGGTATGATGAGACAGTTACACAATACTCATGGTGAATTCTATTGTCTTTACCAGAGATGTCTATTATAACTAAAGTTGAGGGTAAATTTGAGGATAAATACATGTTTAAAACTTGCTACTTCACTAAATTAATGCAGGAAATAAGTTACAGATATGCTTCGCCTTCACTGCATTCTGTTCCTCTCTTTTCACTTTGAGGTGGCTGTTCTGTCAGTCATTAAGCACCTACTCTTGCCTTGAGCTCTGCTGGGATTTTCGTACTAGAAAGATTAATTGACTTGGATCACAAAACAATGTCAAATAGAAGATGGTAAAATAAATAAATAGAATAATGTTTCTTCCTTCAATTTGTATCTCATCATTCCAGATTACATTGCTTTGATTTGTGTTAGCTTTCTGTCTCCTACAGTGCCATTACTTCTAATGAAACGGTGTCAGCTGGCATGTAGCTGTAATTCGATGTTATGTTGTAGTTGCATGTGTATAATTTTGTTAGTTTGCTTAGCAATACATTGTTATTTCTGAAAGCAGTTAGCTGAACAAATGTGTGGAATTGTCTATGTAGCAGATTTGGTCACCTGGAAGCTGTTTTCCATACTATACTCAAGATGAGATGAGTGGAGTAAATAGGCACATTTCTAAGAGGAAGATAAGTTTAGAATTGGCTAGAAGTACATGGTGCTGGTCGATCAGTTGCTGACTCAGAAGCACATGCCATATTTCCTTTTAGCTTATTACAGTGATATCTTTGAGAGCAGAATTTTCCCCAGATCTTTCAGAAGAACATAGGAATGTTAGTCTGATTTCCAGTTCTCTAGACATTGTGAGCACTGTAATCACCCACATATTGCACACAGAATAATCATGGGGATAGGAGCCTAGAATGCAGGTTTTATTAAAAAAGAATTTACGCTGGCCAGCTAACTCCCTATTTCCCTTCAATGTTCTCCATAAAATATTTTCTCTAAACAAGCAAACACAGAAAGTGTGTGTGCATATGTATGTGTATATATATGTGATGTACACATATAGGATTATGTTGCTGAGTTACTACAGTGGAATCACAAATCTTTAGACGAAGAAAACAGTTATTAAAAAACACACATCAGAATACATTGAGTGAATAGCTATGAAATAAATATTCAACATTTGAAATTAGTGGTATTCTAATTAATCTACTTAGTCTAGGATCACTACCTGTATTTTTATAACTACATTTCCCCAATACTAGGACAAGGAAACTTTTACAACTGCAATTATATTTCTAAAAAAATGCTCTTTTTTTCAATATTTACCTCAAACTTCTCTTATGTTTCAAAAACAGTCTGTTCACTAATTTGAGATATGTCCTAGAAACTGAGATTTGAGAGACAGATTTTATGGATTTTAGCTTATCTAGAATTATAAATATGTTATTTTTAAAAACAGCTACAGTGTAATTCAGGCAAGATATATTGTTAGAAAGTATAGATGCATGAACTGTATGGTCATTGCCAAATGGGGTACTTGAGAAACATTCGTGCCTAACAGAGTTGTTCAGCAGACCTGGAAAATCTCTAAGACCACAGGTAGGAGTCACCTCGCAAGCTAGGAGGGGGCTGGGGTATTTACTGCAAATCTCTCACTAGGACGGCAACAATTTTAAAAATTAAATTTTGACTGACCGGAATAGAAACAGTGTAAAAAACACAGTTGCACAGACTAAAAACCATGCTCATATAACAGACATTTTCCTAGATAGTATTTAAACCATTTATGTGAAATGTATGGATACCATATGTTTAGTGGCATTGTTAAAACAGGGTGTCTGTACAAATATTTAGCTGTGGGAATTATAAAATCATAAGGCGATTAAGTTAGCTAGTTGTGAAATTCCAATATTGCTTTTTAAATGACTTCAGGATATAGGAGGTGCTAAGGTTATTATCTGTTATCAGGAATACAGCGGAATTGTACGACTGGATAATAACTAAACAACTGACACAATGTAAAATTACATTATCAGTGTGTTAAAACAAAATTGCGCCCTAAAGGAGTCTACATGCCAGCTCAGAGCTGCAGTGTAATTATGCTTAACTCTGATAATTAAAATACAACGGAGATCAACAGAATCATTTTCATTAAGAAAATTATTAATGATGGTGGTATAACAGTAATTGATTGCAGAGCACCACAGGATAACTCTGTGCAGGAAAACCAACATGTGTAACGTGTGTCCGGGCCGGTTGGGTTGCGTTGTGTACCACTGAGCATGCTGCCGGCCAGGTGGCAGCCGTGGGGCACGTCTCCTGCTGCAAAGCCCGAATCAGAAAATGACCACTTGGCAGGCTACCCCTTGGAGGGAGAGGGATGGGTGCTGGCACATGGGGTAGTGGGATGGGGTCAGGTGTGGCTGCCAAAAAGGAGGGAGCCACAGCACACTTCTTAAGCCAGCAATTGTCTCAGTTTGTGTGAGGCAGCGTTCGGTTTTGCATTTCCATTAGTGATTTATGGATGTTATTTCCTCCTCTGCCTGGCCTCACTGAATAGTTTATGCCCTTCGTTATTTCTGAGAGGATGCTGGAGGAGAAAACCCATCCTCACCCCAGCGCAGTTCCACAGGCACTGCATGACATCTTCGTAAGTGATTCCACAGGATGCTCCTGTTAATTGTGCCAGTGGTGCAGACACATGATACCAAATGCCGTAAAAAGCCTCCATGTCTCCATAAGTGAAATCACAGTCAATGCCCACTGAGCAACTATAACAAAATCCTTGCTAGGGAGAATGTTGCCTAAGGGTGAGATCCAAGAATTGTCATTTTCTTTTGGTGAACGCAAAAACGGAGAGAGGGGGGAGTGAATGCGGGGGAGTTCTGCTGCACACAGCTAAGGGATGGGTGCTTGATCAAACAGATGCAGCTTTTGAAAGCTGCCCAAGAAAGTCTATTCTCCAATCACAACAGAGAAGAAACCTGTTAGTGTGGATTTACAGGATGATATTAGTTAAAATGACAGCTGCCCACACTGAAACTGTGTCAGGTAGCTAATTTATAAATAGCAGCTCGAGGAAAGGCAGCAGAGTGGAGAGGGCAGGGCAGAAGTCGGGGCTAGAGGCGGAGAGCTGTGCTTGACCCTTCTGGGGCTTCCACTGGCTGCATGGCCCCATGGTTCACTTAAAATAAGTCAGGAAATACCTAATTCTTTACTAAATTCACTGGCACTGGGGTGAGTTATTTAGCTGATGTATGTGCCGTATGTTGAAGACACAAACACTGTGAAAAGGTCACATGAAATTACTAGTAAAAATTGAAGGCAATTTTTAATTAATTTTACTAATTTAAAGTAAACATTCTAATTTTTAACATGCAGGAAAATTCAAGTGTTGCAACAGAAAGGCTCTTAAATTTTCCTTTAGTGACAGAGGATTACTTTTCTTGATTGTTCTGTGAGATCCTTGATACCATGTTTTCCTGAGCAAAAGAGTTTTCAGCCAGCAAATACTCTTTTTTTGTCCCTACAACTTCAGGCAATGTAGTGGTACATTGCACCACAAACATACAGCATCAGGGACCTTAATGAGACACAGGTCAAACATCATAAGGAGTTTAAACACTGCTGCATTAGAGTATGAGTATAATTTGGTCTGGGTCAGAGAACAAGTTGTTTAGTAGGCCGAAGGTTAACTTGGGGCATATATTTTAGATTGCAAGGGGCTTCTTTCCACATACTATTAAAAGCAAATCGAGTGAATTTACTTAGTCTGTTCCACACGGACAATCAGAAAACTGCAGTATCTCCTGTCCTACTGGATGCCTCCATTAGCTAAACAATGTGCTGAAGCCTTTGGTGGTGCTAAAGGTTTTTGTTTTTCTTTGTATCCACTGACAAAAATATCTGAGTTTTCAACAGCAATACATCTGACACTTACCTGAATATCAAAGGTCCATGAAAGAGCTTGTTTTAGATTTCTTTTTCACAATACTGAAAAATTGCAAAGTATTTCTTAATAGAGTTATAATTGTGTGTATGATGCTTACATGGAATGATATATCTGCTTTCACAGTCATTGGAAGAATGTGTCGTGATACAGACATAATGGGAGTGATTGATAGGCAAGTAGATGTCAGGCTCCACGTTTGGTTTTGCAGGGATGTTGAGAAGGCAGGATGCCAAATGGCACCATTGCAAACGAAACTATTGCAAATCAGTCCTGGTAATTTCCTTGCTGGCCACAGAAGAAAATATTTTGTCCCCATCACTAGTGGTCCTTATTGCTTATGGCAGACACAGTGTTGTAGACTTAATTCAAACACTATTCAGCTTCAAAGAACTCAGGAAGCAGGACTGTACTTTTTCCTTATTTTTATTTTTTACCTCTACAAATAGATCCAATGGGCAGTTTTCTACTCTAGGGAGTTAGAGGTCAGGGCCTTGTATATATTGTCTTAATGACCTACAATAAAAAGGTTGTTTTATGCATCTTTATGGATATGTATATAATAGCATACAGTGAATTATTACATGGCCTTTAAATTCTAAGCATGTAGATAATAAAGGGAAAATGACAAGAAATGCAGATGTACAACTATATTTCTACTTCCAACATGAAAATGCTTTTGTTCATTATTGAACAAAATTACATTTTGTTTGAATTACATTTACATATCAGCCAAATTTTTTTTAGGTTGTTTTTGTATGTATATTGTTTTGGGTCTCTTTTTCTTACGTTCTTCTTATCACTTATTATGCAATTTATTTCATAGTTTGAAATTGGAATTGTTTTTCATTTGAAGAGACAAGAAAATAGGCAGAATACTGACATGATTTGCACAGAATTATATTTTTTGGACTGAAGATTTAAAAAATTGTACACTGATTCTATAAGTCACCTATGAGATATTCAAGATGGAAAAGAAGCCCAATATGTACTTCCTATTGTGACCATGTGAAAAAAAATATTGCCTCAACCATTGAGACCACTGGCAACAATAAATGTAAACAGAATGCAGAGATTTTTTTATTTTTTTCAATATATGTATTTACCCCTCATTTTTCTAAGGCAGTTTCAGTAGAATCAGTCATTTAGAAATCAGTTAAAGAAAAATATTGTCCTTATTTTCAGGATGTGATATAGATGCTAAATGTGTTTTATTTTTAATTAAATTGGGTTTTGTATCCGTTATGCTATGTAGACTGCAATAACCTTGTGACCCTTGGTGCTCGTGGTACCATTACCTCTGTCATCTTCCCTGCAAAGCAAGAGGGAAGAAAAAAAAAAAAAACAAATTTGCTGAGCCACACATTTCAAGTTGTCGACAACCCCATCCACAAGAAAACAGAAGAAAATATATATGCACTCTGTCCTGTCAAAAGGCTTTCACCTTATCTTGAGAGACTGTCAGGGCAGGAACATCATGGAATGGACAGGAGTCTATTAAATTAATAAGCTGCTGGATGGTGTCTGGAGAGTTATGATGCTCCATAAATCCAGTTTGATCATGGTGGACAAGGTTTAAATCTGCAGACTTCTAATACACATCCAGGTCCTGAATTGGATTTGAAGTTTTGTGCTGGAGACACAGAGATAGTCCTGTAGCTTATGAATTAAGATTTATCATTTTTTTCATACTTTTTTTTCTCCTACACTTCTTGACAAAAATGAAAACACCTTAGGGATCCTGGCAAATGTTACTGCTTGAAATGAAAGAGCTGTTGTCAAGGTGAAACCATGACCTAGAAGCCTAATATCGAACCTGGGTCATTCTTTTCAGGCAGCTCCATTGGTGCTAAGTATAAAATGTCTGTATGTGAGGAAAGGGGGCTGGATTAATCTGCAGCCTGTTTTATAGTGATTCCTATCAAATTTGTATTTGTGATACAAGGCAAACTAATGGTGTGCCATGTACAAGCAAAAGCTGAAAAATGTAGAAATATATTCTTCTCCCTTTCAAGGTAGCTGTGTGTATAATGGACAGTGCAGTGTGAGAATTCTGTGTCCCTTACCTCTAAATGGTTTATGCCTAGTGGTAATAATCAAAGGAAGACTCTTTTATATTCAAGGTGCCAAGCTCCAAGGAAAACCTGTGATGTGCAGCCGTGATGTCCAAGTGGGCTGTGGAGCTGGGCTACCTGGGATGCAATGTTAAAATCATATTGGATGTGTTTTGTCTTTAGCAGCTTACAAGCGAGGTCATTATTATGGCACCATGGCTGGCATTCAAGTGTTTTTTGGCCAGTTAAGTGACCTGCATGTCAGTGATTTATTATAAGTCCCTAAGCTCCTATTCTTGCTACTCTGGAGACTCCAGCAGGTGATTCCTGTGCTTGCTTACACAGACAACAGGAGCTCTCTCTTCCCAAATTCCCTAGTCATATTTCGGATCCTACCTTATTTATTGATGATATTTAGAATCTGTGTTACTTTTAAAAGCAATTTGTGCTTTTTTTGTTCTCATTGTTAATTTAGGAGCTTAAAGAGACTTACTAACATTAGAGAAGTCTAAAAGCAATGTATATGTTAAAGGAAATTGATAGCTTCTGTTGCAATACCAGGGACACTGAGATTTGTTTTATGCTCAGGAAAATGGATTTAGAGCTGAAAGGAATTGAAAAAAAGTTCTTCTGGTGTGTAGGTCTCCTTAAACAGAAAATAGGATCAAGGTATAACCCTTGGTCACATCCATACATATATCTCCTTCCATTGTCTTTCAGGAATTATATAAGAGCTGTAGCTAGGGATCATGTGTGACTGAATCCTGACCTCTCTATTGATCCTAGGGATCAATCTGTGTACTCTCTGATACAAAGATCGATGTCAGCATTTCTCTCCTTCTCCCATGGCATTCCAGTACTCCACTGCTCAGTACTGTAGGCAGAGGCTACAAGGAGCAGGACTTCACAGCAGGGTGCCACGGTGCTGAGGCCAGCACTGCAGAACACATCTGTTTTTCCTAATGCAATGGTAATTGCACCCTGTTTTTTGAGGCAGGTTATGAAGTGTGTATAGTGAAATGGGGAGAAGGGAGACCAGAGGTTAGGGAAAGAACTCCAGCATAGTGCAAAATGTACTTGAGGCAGGATGCTCACAGTGCCTTCAGCTGCCCCTCTTCTCATCAGGGCTGGAGCATCCATTAGTCTTCTCACTGTTTTAGTCTTCTCTGAAGAAAACTGAAGAAAGTATGAAGAAGTTGCAACCTGCTTCAATGTTGGTTTAATATCTAAGGAAGCCCCTGTTACTGCTAACACGGATAAAACTTAGCAGTTTTTAAAAATGTAATTTCTTTTGAAAAAGCACAGAGAAAAATGCTATTTTAGATTTTTTTTTGTTTTGTTTCTTGTTTCAGTTTAATTCTGTTGGGGCATGTGGGGCAATGTGACGCTGTGAAACAGAAACTCTTTTAAGCTAGAGTGTGCTTAAATTATGATACTTGAAGTTAGTTGCAATGTTGAAGAAGATTTAGCAGAGATGTTCTGTAACTGAGTGGTGATGTACATGACTGAATTGGTCAGTGGCATGCAGAACCAAGGCTTGTTTCTGGAGCAGAATTTGCACCTAAGATAATTTTCTATGATAATATCATAGTATACAGGTATATACATATGGATACATGCATATAAATCTATAACAATAAAAACCAAAACCTTGGGCCTCAATTAGGGTTTCACTCAAGCTACAGAAAGGTGTGAAATCTCTTCCTATAGCTGCAGTATATACTTTTGCATGGGCGGCTCCAGCTATTCTGAGCAATTATACTATCACAGGTTAGTAGTTGTTGGGAGGAAATATTATTTGTAAAAGAGTTTAGAAGATAGAAAGAATAAGTCCTAGCTAACATTTTTAAAGCTCAAGAAAATTACTACTGTTAGCTTTATAAATTACAGAAGAATGTTAGTTTTGCAATAAAATGGTGAAAACAGAAGACAACAGAGAAAAAATATGTTTTAGGGAGTGCAAATCAATGTAAAAAGAATATTGAAAAGTTAGATTGTGTTAGAAACATTAGAAGAGAAGTTTATTCAGACTTAATCAGATGTATTTAATAACCATTGTAACTTTTTATTTAAAAAATCAAAATGCACAGTCAGATAATACTACTGCTCTCTGTAACATTATTTCAGTGAATGAGGAATTCTTGTTTGAGACAGTGGTGATGTAGAAACACACATAAATTGAAATTTTTCTTTTACAGTTAGGACTGTGCACTAATTATTCAAGATCCGAACAGATGAAAGACATTTATGAGAAAACTGAGGATCATTGGGTTAATAGGAATTTACTAATATAAATCATAGAATCATGGAAGGGCCTGCGTTGGAAGGACCTCAAAGATCACCTAGTTCTAATCCCCCTGCTGTGAACAGGGACACCTTTCACTATACTGGGTTGCTCAGAAATCCATCCAGACTGCACTTAAAAATTTCCATGGATGAGGCATCCACAACTTCTCTGGGCAACCTCTTCCAGTGCCTCACCACCCTCACAGAAGATAATTTTTTTCCTGTTATCTAGTCTAAACCTACGCTTTTTCAGTTTGAAACCCTTCCCCCTTGTCCTGTCACTACATGCCCTTGTAAAAGGTCCCTCTCCATCTTTCTTGTGGGCTTCGTTCAGTTACTGGAAGGCCACAATTAGGCCACCCCAAAACCTTCTCTTCTCCAAGCTGAACAAACTCAGTTCTCCTAGCCTTTCCTTGTAGAAGAGGTTCTCCATCCCTCTAATCTTGGTGGCCCTCCTCTGGACTCACTCCAACAGGTCAATGTCCTTCCTGTGCTGGGGAACCCAGAGCTGGACACAGCACTCCAGGCGGGATCTCACCAGAGTGGAATAGAGAGGCAGAATCACCTCCCTCGCCCTGCTGCCCACACTGCTGTGGGTGCATCTCAGGATACATTTGGCTTTCTGAGCTGCAAGGGCATGTTGTTGGCTCATGTCCAGCACCCCCAAGTCCTTCTCAGCAGGGCTGCTCTTGATCTGTTCATGCCCCAGCCTGTATTGGTAGTGGGGGTTGCCCTGGCATAGGTTCAGCACCTT
Source organism: Pipra filicauda (assembly GCF_003945595.2). Taxonomy (NCBI): domain Eukaryota; kingdom Metazoa; phylum Chordata; class Aves; order Passeriformes; family Pipridae; genus Pipra; species Pipra filicauda. The sequence goes on from NW_024104731.1 coordinate 2,975,954, forward strand.
GCACTTGGTCTTATTAAACCTCATGAGATTCCCATGAGCCCACTTCTCAAACTTGTTCAGGTCCCTCTGAATGGCATCTCAGCCTTTGGATGTGTCATCTGCACCACTCAGCGTGGTATTGTCTGCAAAATTGCTGAGGGTACACTCTATAACTGTTATTAATGAAGATATTAAATATCACTGGTCCCAATACGGACCCCTGAGGGACACCACTTGTCAGTGATGTCCATTGGGACTCTGAGCTGTTGACCACTACCTCATCCAGCAGTCCAGTCATGGAATCCATTTCTCTCCAGTTTAGAGAGAGGGATGTTGTGGGGGACCATGTCAAAGGCTTTACACGAGTCCAAATAAATGACATTTTTAATCAATTCCTTCTCCACTGATGAAGTCACTCCATTATAGAAGGCCACTGGGTTGGTCAGGCAGGGCTTGCCCTTGGTGAATCTGTGCTGGCTGTCTTGAATCACCTCCCTGTCCTTCATGTTCCTTAGTTTAAGTTCTAGAAGGATCTGTTCCACAATCTTCCCGGGCACAAAGGTGAGACTGACAGGTCAGTAGTTCCCACAGTCCTCCTTTATACCCTTTTTTAAGCTGGATACAATGTTTTTCCTTTTCCAGTCACCTGGGTCTTAACCTGACTGCCATGACTTTTCAAATGTCATGGAGAGTGACTTGACACTACATCAGCCAATTTCTTCAGGACTCTGGATGTAGTTCATTAGCTCCCATAGATTTATGTATATTCGGGTTCTATATACCCTAACTTCGACTTGAAAACTTAAGATGAAGTATTGTGGTTGGCCTTTTAGCTGAAACAGATATTCAGATATGTAAGAATGGAACCATCTGAGATGCAGGGGAGACAGCAGTGTCTTCGGCCAGACAAAATATTTGCTGGCATTATAAGATGTGCAGTTGAACTTAAAAGTATGTAATGAAAAGGCAATGTTTTACACTAGGAAATAAGAAGGGTCACATCAAGTGATCACTATGCATCCTCTATTAATAGTCTGTTATTTTAAATGTGAACAGGCTTGCTTTTATGGTGATTGCCCGTGCATTTCAATGGATTTAAACTATGTAAGGTTTAAATGCATTTTCAAGCTACAATTAAATTAAAATTTAAAATAAGAATGACAGATTGCTAAGGCTAAACCAGTTTTATGATTAAGCTTCAATTAAATTATATTTATCATTGGACCAAATGAAGTATAAAATCACAAACAGTGATATTTTTCAGTGGATTACCTTGGTGGGAAGTGTAGTCTGAAGTATGACTTTGAGACTTTTATATTCTGTTCCCTCCTAAAGTAGAAATTAATTAGGGCTAAACAAGCATTGGCTGTAGGTTCAGAACCCCATCCTGAGTCTTTCATGACCCAGTGGTCTAGGAGCAATTTACTGTTCATGATGCAAAGTATTATGTATTTTATTTGGGTTTAACTAGCTAAGTTCGGGAAAAAGTTGAAATTTTAATGGTGGTTTAAAGAATGAACTGTTTTTATTGCTTTCTTGGAAGCCACTTCTGGTCCTTTGCACCTCTCAGAAGATCTCCTGAGACTGACTCTTTAAATATGTTTTTTTTCTCTTTCCATATACTTTCTATGTAAATCCCTAAATGGCGAAGCTCTGCAGTGAGTCGAGAGAATGGTGGGTTTGTACATGCCAGCTATTTCTCAATTATATCCAATGTACCATAACAAGTGAAACACAACAATTTTCTGGCTTGCCACAACATGATCTTCAGCTTTATGTATGTGTAGCACTGCTCTGTCTTTTTTGATCCACTTCCTAAATTTCATTATTTATTTTCTCTTCATTCTGTCCTACAGAAATGTGTGTAAAAGGAACTATATTCTGCATTCTGTTTTCTTGGTTTGGTCTTAATTTTATAATCTAGGACATAAGTGGATTAACTTTGGATATTGAGCAGCCTGAATATTTTGATATCTTTAAAAAATGATCCACAGCATCATAAAAATTGTTCTTTCTGAAACATCATTCCATTCCTTTAGAAAAATGCCTCTAAGTGATGTTAAACAGAAAAAATTAATTTTGGATCAATTGCACCTAAAAAAACCCTATAATATATTCAGCTTGAAGATTCCAAAAAGTGATGAGCTGATACATGACCTTCTTCTCTTTAAGAACATATGAACATATTCAAGGAAGTGAAGAATGATCCTAGTGCTAGTGTGTTCCTAATTATTGCAAAGTCTAAACTTGTGAACAGTTGAATACTCAAAGGTCTAATTGTACAGAGACAATTCAGTTTCTGAGTCAGAGATGTCTCCAAAAGCACCCATTGGGAAGTACTTTCCTTAACAAGAGCATTTTCTTAAATAGGATTCTTTTCAGCTGTTAAACTGGTACACAGGAGATCTAAGAGTAGGTCTTCAAGCTGAAGATACTGAAGGAAATTCTTGTGTTCGGGACTGCTTTTTTTCTGTGTCAGTCTTGGATGGCTGTATCACGTCCCGTGTGTCATCTCTGGGACATTGATGTTACAGAGGAATCAATAGAAACTGATTAGCAGACGTTTTCTTTGAGCACTTTGGCATGACAGTCTGCCATTAATATCCAGCAGCATCCTTTGTTTTTACTTAACTTCTGTACCTTCTTTCTTTCTGGAGAAAAGTTGGGTCAATTTGTATTTGCAGTTGGCAGACTCCAGCCACTGTTACTCATAACGTTGGATAATGGGGAAAAAAGAGAGATCCTGAAGTTTTTAACAGTAAATGTGGATCTTATTTTGTCTTTTGGAAATTACCTGAACAGATTTTAGCTGTCTGCCATGAATCAAACACCTGAGTCATCAAACTATATCACTTTCATAATAACAATTTTTTAGATCCTGGTAAAAGGTTACCTCTGATCCATGTTGCAATGAATTTGTTTGCTGTAGCCCCACAAAATTAGCTAGTGGGATGCATATGCCCAAGTGAACACAATAAAACAAAAAAGAAATACACCATTCCTTTTCCTATTACTTATTTTCATATGGCATGTCAGATGAAAATGGGTTAATATTTGCTAAGCTAAACATTTTTGTAGACTAAAACCATAAGTGGAGGACACAAAAAGAAGAAAAAATTCTACTTGGAGGAAAAACAATTTATTATTACTTAGGAAACAATCTTATTTTCCTATGATATTGTTAGAGACAACTCTGAGTTTTAAACCCAATATTCTTGTAGGGTTGTTATATTATTTTACTTTATCCTAATATAAATAATCTTTCTATGGAAAATTGACTTTTCCCATAGCAGTGGACCAGTTAGACTGTATTATTAACACAGGGAACAGCTGTTAATTTTTTGGGATGTTTAAAATATTTTCAATATATAGTCTTTGGTTCATACATTGTCTTTTTTTTTTTATTTTGCATCATAGTCAGCTAACTTCATTGGCATCTACTGATACAAAACTGATGTAGTAGAGTAAGGAGCCATCCCATAATTTTTTCCCAATCACTGTTCCCATTTCTTTCCTCATTTTCCTATTCTGCAGAAATTCAGGTACACAGAGGTAATGTCCAAAAAAGAATGAACCAAGCTTCTGAGTAGTCCTTTCTATCATGTATAATGTACCATAAATTGTATGTACCCAAAGATACTGAACTCTGCCCTCCAGAAATGGAAAAAAATTGTCACTAGACAGGGAAGGTCATCAGCAAGGACTTAGAAGTCCCTTGGCATCTCTTCATCATAGATACTAAGTATTGCCTTACCAGCAGGGCTCTTTGGCAAATTAAAACCCGGAAGGGAAGGCACATAGAACTTTACGTAGAATTCAGGTGATGAAAAGGAACGGCTAGAAGTAACTGGATCCAAACCTTTTGATAATATGTGGTTGCCTAATTATTTTTGCCTTTGTTCCCCTTTTAAAATGGCATACATCAGTCTGTGTTTTAAGACCTTATACAGTGATCTATGTGTGATAATCTAGCACTTAACTACACATAGCTGGACTACTAAATAAGTTTTGTGGAGCAATAGCATGCGTATGATGCGGCATTTTCAAAATCCTTTTGTATTGTCTACTCAGAATATTTAGTATAAAATGAAGCAATTGTACACAAGAAAGAAAAAGAATGATAGGGTGCTCTTCATGTCTGAGCAGCCCAAATAATGAATGCATGTTTTAAGCCATTTGCGACTGAAATACAGGAATATTTTTCTTGAGTGGAAGTGTTCTTTAAATGCTTTGTAACATGTGCAGTAACAGTATGCATGCTTTTAAGGCAAGAGGTAAGAAGCAAACATTTCAAGCCTTATTTTTTAGGAAGGATTTGAATGCTTGACATGTCTCTTTGCATCTATTACTACGAAGAGTCAAGAGAATAAAGAATTATTTCGAAGCATATTGATGGATTGTTGAAATGTAACTACTCAGTGAGATTTTTGATAACTTATATATGCTTGCAGTCGGAAGTGCTGACATGTAACATGGCAGTATTTAATTAGATTTATGTAAGAAAAGTGGGAATTTTTCTGAATGCATTTGATGTGTCCTTTTTTTTCCTTTTCAAGCATAAATAACTTTTGCTTTGGGAAATTTTAATATAAAATTCTTACTTACCCCATGGACAACTCACTGCTAAGTGAGTTCCGTAGAGTAGCTCCTTAGAACTTGAAATCTTTCCAGTTCTTAGTTGTAGAGCTAGTGTGACCTCAGGTAAAAATAAATTTGTGGTAAACTTGCCATCATCATTTCATAAAGGGAAGAAACTAATACTTGAAATACTAGCAGCAGTTTTTTGGTATTTCATTTACATCACAATGACGTATGGCTCTGTATTTGGATCTTGTTTCACACTTCTTCAGAAAACACTAGCATTTGGATTTGGGAGAAGGTTGTAATTCTTGGTTTGACACAATTTTTTTTCAGAATTGTACCCTTCCTTAATTAAAATTTTGGTCCAATCTTAATGCATTATGTGATTTTTTTTTAATTGAGGGATCGTGAATACCTGTTTGTCTTGGAGAAAAGAAAATACAGAAAGGCAACAAAAGAGACCAAACATAGTGTTATTCTAAACTGTCAGGTTGTTCATAGGTCTCTCTGCTACTTCTCAGGTTCTAGTCTGCTGGTGATATAGTTTCAATAGATGTACTAAGGCAAGTGCCAAGACCAGCTTTGACAGGGTTTTCTTTTTTTTTTTCTCTCTTTTTTTTTCCCCTCCTCCTCTTTCTCTTTTAATCCCTGTGGGGCTCTGTGATTTTTCATAGCTGGACTAAAGTTGTGTCAACGGGAGACTTGCACCATAAAGACTGAAATGTTAAAGAAAGCTACAAGGAACAGCTTTGAGGCAAGGTTTCAAGCTTTGTCATCACGCTTGAAGAATTTTCTGTTTAATGTACTGTAATGCAGTATTCAATGGGGACAAGTTTAATTGAGTTTTACACAACCCAGTTGGGAGTAGCGCTGCAAGGTAGGTGATGTCTAGGTTTTTAATCTTCCACTCCAGAGAGGCTTGTTGACGAAGTGGTTCTTTCTCTTTGTAAGAAAAAAGGGAAGCATGAGAAATGATACATCCGTGGATAAAACCAATTGGCAACCCCCAAAGGAATGAGGGCGATAAGGCGAATCCAGCACTTGTAAGAAATAAAAGAATCCAACTGTTCATTTAAATGAGAAACAACACATGTGATTGAGGAGGCAGGGAGGCTGGGCACTGGAGTGGGGAGGAAGGGACTAATAAACAGAGTGGCTGGTGTTGGAGTTAGGCATCCTGCACAAGCAAGCCAGGGTTTGTTAGGCGGATTACCAAAGAGATAGTTAACAACATGTATTTTTTTAAAGAAAAAGGAGAGTCAGGCATTTCCTATGTCGGAGGAGGTGGCTGAAGTGGCAGGAGGGAGGAAGCTGCTGTTAGGCAAAGCCCTACTTAAAGAATCGCTATTCCTTCCCTGAGGCCTAACAGCAGCTCTCTATCAAACAGCGTAAAAATAGCACTGGACCCTGTCAAAGAGAAAATAATACCTTCTGTGTAAGCTTCAGTGTATTAAACTGTAGTCCTGTTTGAGTTACTTCTCCTAGAACTTAAGCAGCCGAAAGGATAAAAACATGCAGTCAATATACTGCCAAATCATATCCCTGCTCCAGCTCTGCATCCCTGCTAAAGCAAAAAGTGTTTAGCTCTCCCTAAAAGCACTGTCTGCCCTTTATGAAAAATTTTGTTCTTACCAATTGTGTACAGTTATGTGTTAGTTTATTTTAATTTTCACCCTCAAACCAATACTGTTCCACTTGTTTTCTCTTAAGATATTGAAGAGATTTGATCTGGTGTGTGACTGACACTGTTGGTTTGTTTGTTTTGTCATTTAATGCTTATATTGACATTTTTGTTCACAGAGGTTTTCCTCCTCTCTCCAGAGTCATTCGCTGGAGAATGCACTGTGCTGTGCAGTGATTGTTTTCAGGTTTCCTCTGCCATCTTACCAGCAAATTTCTCATTTTGCCTAATCAGAATCAAGAGGACTTGACGCAGTGACTTTTTTGGTAAAATCTACTGAAGAGCAAGGTTGGCATGAGCTTAAAGAAGCAGTAGTTGGGGGGTGCTTTGCTGCCAATTAATGTGTTTGCACGCCTTTTGGGAAGGCTGTGGAACAGGAGGGCAGGCAGCCAGGCCAGCCTTGCACACACCTCACAGGGCTGCCTTCCAGTGCACCAAGCAAACCCCGGCAGCAAGTTTAGCCTCATGCCTTTCTACAGACTCACTGGTAACCCCTTCTTTGCCCTTTTTGTCTTCCACACCCACCACAGCGGAGGGAAGGTAGCCATGGCTGTAGTCCAGCCTGCTTTCAGGAGGAGAGCAGGGGATAGATTTCATAATGGTGTGATAAGCCTTGGTAACTAGCTATCATGTGGGAGGGTTGAATTTCACCCACAGAACATACACAGTGAGAGAAATTGGAAATTGCATTGGAATATTCAGAATTTGCACTGTACTGCTTTCTGAGGTACCACCAGAATCCCTGTTAAATTTATAAATACAGTGCACACGCAAAGTGTAGAGCTGAGCAAATAATTCACAATGAATAATTTATCTGACAAATTTGGCCTTTTTTCTGCTCATGAAATATCCATGAACAGATCTGTGATTTGTAACTGCAACCTTTACAGTGCATTAGCATAGGGTTTTTTTAATTTAATTTCCTTGTGTAGTTTGGTGTAAAAAAAGTAATTCCCTGTTATTATTCTTTTAAAAAGTATTTCCCTGTTATTATTCTTATTAGCATTTTAAATAGACCAAAAGTAGACTTTGAAGTTCGGCCATCAAGTAAGTGAAGGGGGCTGAAGGAGACAGGTGTTTTTACTTTGCTGCTGTTGCTGCTGCTGCTGTTTCCCAGAAACACTTTTTCCATTGGCTGCATTTACAAGGGGACATCGCGGCAATTTTTATTTTTGCAGCCTCTATATTTAGTGTAGAAAAACACAGAACTGTCCTTCTTTAATGGAAGAGAATATTCTGAACAATACCATCTAATGATGCAGAGATTTCAGGTAAAAAGGGAGGTGGGAGGACTTGGAAGGATGGGGCTGTGCCCTCCAGCTTTGTTAAGAGCAATGTGTATTTTGAACATCTCTCTTGTAACATGTAGACTATATCCCTGTTATATCCTGACAATGTCATCCCTTTGTCTATCTACATGGGCTGAAATAATGGGGAGAAATGAGACTTACATTTCATACGGCCTTAGCAAACTTTCAAACCCCATTTTTAGACCCCAAATTGCTTGTGCCTAAAAACCCATAAATTAAAACCTTAGGATTTTCCACAGTAAACAGTTTGAAAATTTAGCATTGACAGACATACTTTCTGAATATTCCTGTATAATTTTTTTGTCTACTGTGTCTTCATCTTTCTATTCTAATACTTTCTCTACAGTCAAACAAAATCATCACTATTTACTGAGGACTAAAAGATTAGGAGTTTAACCAGTTTCAGTTAAGTTGTCTATTGAATCTTTTACGGCTTTGTTAAAAATACAGCTAGGCATTTTTACTGTTGATAATCTTTCAATTCACCAAATTTCTCCCATGATTTCAAAATTTCCAAAATATTTTTAGCATATCCCAAATTTTATCTTTATGTGTATAAAGCTGTAACATCAGAGGTAATGCTTAAGAAATGGGCAGAAATATAAGAAAATTATGTTGAGAAACTTTTAAGTAGGGCTACTGTAACCAAAATAATGCATTTTTTCTTTTTTTGACATATTTAAGGATACTACATGATTTGTGAGGCTCTCACAGATATAATATATAGCTCTGCTCGGAACAAGCTTTAACAATATCAGTCTGGTCAATAATCTCAGTATTCTGCTTATTCTCTGCATGCACAATTAAATCTGTGGGTTTTGTTGGGGAAAAGAGTTTACTCCCTCTTTTCTGATGGTACATCAGAAAAGAAAGAGTCAGTTGGATTTTACTGATATGTTTTCTCCTCAGAACAATTTAATAAATTCCAGGCAGTTCTATATCAATAGAAACCTACTGAGAGAATTGAATGCTTTTAATGGCTACCATTAAAAAAAGACCTAATTTGGTCCTCAGAAATACCATATTCGGTGATGAGTGATATAGAAAGAACAGCTTGACTTTCAAAGCCAGGGTGAGTTTACAGAACTGTTACTTCTTATAAATTGAATCCATTGCACATAGAAATAATTAAGGTGTCATGAAAAGCCCAGCATCTATTTATAATAGATCACGACCACACATAATAAAAATAAATAATTTGGTAATTCTTTTTTTGGTATTACATAATAACGAAAAAAACGATCTTTGGGATATTTGTAAACAAATCCTACAGCAGTCAGCCAAAAGAAGGAATTTTGACATTTCTCCATTCTGAAGACAAGACAATTTTTGCTATAAGAAAAATAGGCATGAGATACTCTGCTCACCTTCTTTACAAAGCTGTTTCAATCAAAGGAAAACACAAATGTTCTTAGTGAAGGAAGTATTCATACAATCCCTCAAAAAGATGGTGTATGTAGATTAGCGTATAATAAAAGCAGATACCGTAGCAGGTCCTCTGGAATAATTCCAGATGCCAAGATCCATCCATTCTTGCATCCATCCAAAGTAGTTGAAATCAGTGCTCAACCTGAAGGAACATCCATGAGCAGATCTAGCCAAAGCCTGGTGAAGGAAAATCTGAATTGGCATCAGTGGAACTGGGATTTAGCCCATATGACAGACTATGTCAAGTCTCTAGACGTAATTCTGACTTCTGGCCTTCCTAGCATCCAATTTCTACATCATAATTTTGCCATTTTACAGCTGAGACTTGCATAATATCAGGCAACAAAGGATTTTCCAAGTGCATATTTGTCTTTTAAGAAAAATTAAGTAAAACAGAGCATCACAGGAAGTCCTTATTCAGAAAACTGAAGCAATCTATAATCTATAGCTAAGCTATATATTTCCTTTGATTGCATTCAAGTAGAGTATTTATAGACCAGCACTTCACATGGATCTCAGTCCATTTTTTTTTTTTGAGGTAATAACAAGTTCCAGTAGTTTTTCTTTTTTTCACATGTAAACTATTTGTAGCCAGAGATGACAGCCACATCCATACCTGAAAATGTCTGGGTGATTGCTCCTTGACGTGATTGCTCTAAAAGGAGGCTTTCTGGACGATCCAGCAGTCATGATGGAAAGGAAGAGACTGCTTCTGCACATCATGCTGTGGGAGGGAGACCAGGGTTTGTGGCTTACTGGAGATGGAGCAATTAGAAGAGCAAAAAAAGAAGGGACAACTAAACGGAGAATTCACAGATGATCCTAGGGAGGAAAATTTGTTCTGTTTAAACCTTGTGCTAGTCGGATGATCATGCAATTTAGTAATGGGAGCTATTTCAAGTTATTTCAAGCCTGTGTTTCAATGGCAAATCACTGCATTTAAACTGATAACTCTTGAGAGCAGTACAAATGAGAGCTAAATACCTGTGCAGCTGCAAGAATTTTGTTTGATTTTTTTTTCTAAAAGTTACAATAAAATAATATATTAAGATAACATAATTAGGTAGGAATCAGCAGGGCTTAAATGCCGTTAGTTTTATAAAGGAGAAGTGTGGAAACTGTTGCAAACACATGGAAACGTCACCCAGAAGCACAGACTGAGGAGATGAAAACACACAGGGAAAGAATAAGAAAGTGAGAATTCATCTTTCTTTCATAGATGATATCATCAGCACACCTATTATTAATAACATAATATGTAATCATGAATATCTATAAATTTTCTATAAATATATAAGTATTTGTTCTATCTTACATTGTAATTAATTTCTGATATTGTCTTGATGTAGCTGGAAACAAGTTCTAAGATTAAACTCTCAAGATTTATACTTGTAAATATTAACTCTGAAGTCTAATAATAAGCTCATCTAAGCAAGTTATTCATTATTTTACTCAGAAGCAAGTGAAGATCAGAAAATAAGGGTAGTGTCATATTATGAGAAGAAGAAACCCTACAGGAAATTTTATTTTGGCATTAGAGAGTTTAGGGCAATTTGGAATTGCTTTCTGGAAAGCATTTTCTTATTTTTCCTATCCAGTTTCTGAATTTTACATTGAAATTGCAAAATCCATTCATTCTCAGCTTTTTTACTGCATTCCTACAAATGCTGCCTTCAGCTTTCCCACTGCATGTTTATTTTTTACCAAAACAAAACACTGGTTTACATCTGCTTTTGCCAAATTCTGAGAGCTTAATTTCCATTTCAACAAATTTAGGAAAAGGAGTTCAAATGTGATATCATTGAACAGAGACTTAGCCTGCTAAGGTTAAATTAATTCAGTTGAATTTTAATTATTTTTCAACTTTTTTTTTTTTATATAGAATGTAAGTTTTCTTTGAAATGGAGAGCTGTACATTCTTGGGGTACATCCCAATTCTGTTAGCAAAGTGTGTTGCAATTGCTAAAGAATTGCAAGGAATTAATGATTCCCAGGAAATGAACAATGGAAAATATGGGTCCATTAATCAGTCTATTTTTTCTTCCTTTTGCAAAGGAAAAAAAAGAAAGAAAAGCAAGCATGCAAGCAAGGATCATACTCTCTCTGATATTAAAATCTATGGGAATTTGATGAGATAAAAGAAATGTTAAATGAACATTCTTCCTCTAAACAGACATGTCTAGAAAGGCAATTTTAGTAGTACAGCAATGTAGCATTTTGTTTTTTCTGCAATAAAGCCATCAGATCAATAAAAAATTATGTAGCAGATTATTATTACACTGTGCTCACTATAGCTCTAATCGTAAATAATACAGCAGTTATCCTGGTTATATTAATTATAATTAGAATGCAGATAATGCAGACGGTCTTTTATTACTAGAGCCAAATCAATTTTCCAGTGTTATTCAATGCAAGGTCATACAAAGTTGTTGAAGCTCTTAGACTTCTTATGAAATGACCTGCATATGTAAGAGAGGGTTTGGCTCAGCTGCGTAAGACACATTGACTGGGAAGTGCATTGAAATAATTACAGCCATGAACTCTTGCCTGTAATGGCAGAATTTCATTTTATAAAGTAAGCATAGCTGTAATCCAGGCTCCTTTATGGTGGGAAGCCTCATAAATCTTTCAGAGAAGACCAAGTCTTTCTCTTATTTGTAAAGCAGAAATCAAAATGAATTAGTTTCAGTTGTTATTCTTTCCATCTGTACTGTTGTGTTAAATATACTGAATGTGTTCACACTGTGTATCAATACAGAAAAAAAAATAAAATTTTAATGGAGACATTTCATTATTTTAACATAGGCTGTTTTAAAGTTCACTAATTTGGGCTCTGTGGCTCTCCTGGATCACTTAAAGCTTTTATCATCTTTTAGGATTGCACTGGCTTAATGTATTTGTCTTCTGTCTCTCATGGCTTCAGTTTAACTCAGACTCACAGAGGCACTGATATGCTTAAAATGTGCCTGTCTGTCCTGTAACTGATGAGCAGATTAGTAGGACACTGCCAGATAATCATCTCTGAGATGCATTGGATTCATATGCGTAAATGACACATGGCAGAGAGAGGGAAAGATCGAGGAAAGTGTCTTTCAGTTGTGTGCTTTTCCGCTTTCTTCAAGCATGTGTACAGATGGCCATTAGATATGCTTTACGCTGGATTCTTGCAGTTTGGAATTCACTTTTCCTCTTTTTGTTCTATCTGTCATGTATCGAAGTGCTTCCACAGAAACAAAGCAACCAACAGTAAACAGAGCAGAGGCTGCAAGTAGGAGCTAGTTAGTGAGAGGCACAGTGCTAGTAACAATGTGAAGAATAAAGGGTTTGTTGCCATTTGCTTGCTCACTTACTTTGTTTTGCTTTGCTTTGTTACTGGATAGAACATATGCTATAGAAAAAAAGGAATAGCCCTCCACAGAAAAAAAACGTGCATTTATTTGAAGAAGTGGTGATACTTAAATCTTTAATATTTCTCTCCAAACTGTGGTCTCAGATGGGTTTGCAAATTTGCTTTTAAATCAGCAGAAGTTTGGCATGTGTATGGGAGCGTGGCTGTCCAGGCAATCTCCTAGATGTCCACGTGTGTTTAGTCTTACATCTGGCCTCTAAGTCATACCTTCAGTCAACAGTGTGATGGCATTTAAAAAAGGGTCTCTGATCACTTTTTGCTTTTTTTAGCTTGTCATAAATCCTATTATCAGCAGTACCTGAGCTTGAGGAATTCAGTCATTTGAATCAAAATGCTTCCTTCTGACAATAACCAAGGAAGGAGACAAAGCCATTTGGCAAGCAAATGAATCTTAAGTACACACACTGGAAATGTTTATACTTTGTTCTAGATAAATGTAGCCTGCATTTTGATAGTATATCAGTGTTCGGCTTATAGAATGTGAATGGGGTTTATGTATGAGAGGAAATGTGAGAGGAATAGAGGAAAGGATGTTAGGGAAAACTTAGTGTAAATGGACTTTGAGGCTTTACTCAGATGTTGGAGATTTGTACTTTCAAATCAAATTATATCAAATTTAAAAAATATATAAATAAACGCTCACCACAGATACTTTTGTGACATGTATGATGTTATACCCATGATACTTCTCATGGATCTGCCAATTTTGTGTGAGTTGATTTAATCTTATCTAGAGATAATTTGATCTCTCTGAGCCCTATATGCCTTTTTATTTTGGTGGCAGTAGTTTAATCAGGATTTTCCATAATCCTGCCATTCTCTACAAATACATTGATGGGTTTGGTTGATTGGTTTGTTGTTTTAATTATAATAATGTAGTAGTACTTACAGGTTCAGGGCATCACTCCCTAAGACTGAGGTGCAAAACAAAACAAGGAAATATTGGGGCAAAATTGATTTTACTCTATCCACTTTACTGAAGTAACTGCTCCATTTTAACTGTTAACAGAGCCCACCATCCTTTTCCTCCTTCTCGCCTAAATTGTTTGGTTCTATACAAAGGAAGTAAACTCATACTTTTGAAAAGTTCATGTTAAAACCAAGCAGTACAAAGGTATACTATGTGATTGCTTGGTGTACAACTTTCTCTTTTCTTTGCTTAAAAAATTCTGAAGCTCATGGTATATATCCTTGTGAGGGTTTTTTTTTAAGGCACTCTATCTCAGAGGTAGCATGTGTATCAGGGGAGGAAGGGATTGCTATGGTAAGTACCCCTGCTTCAAATAATAGGATTTGGGAATTATTTTCAGTCCAAAACATAAGGGAAAAAAATGTCTAAAAGTGACCTTGTCGTCTGAATTAACTTCCATGAGATTCCACTTTAAAATGATATGCCCAGTATTATCATTTTACTGCCAAAAACTGGGAACACTTCCAAATTTTGACTTACAAATTATTGTACTTCCAACCGAAAAAAAAAGGAAGCTTTTTGAAGTACTTCTTTTTGTTGAATACTGTAATAGATGGCTCTGTAAAATCCTGAGTAAATGGCCAAGACCGCAAGTTCGAGCTGCCCCCAAGGCAGTCTTATCTTACACACAGGCTTTTAGAAGATTTTTGTTTTGTTCTTGAATGTGTGTAGTTTATGTGTTTCATCAGAAGATGCCTGTTTTTTTGCCTGACTCTACACCCCCATGTCAATACCACTCAGGTTCACAAGGGGAGTTAGCCGCGGGATTTGTGCTGTGCTGAAGAAGAAAGATTATCTTTCCTGTAGGGTGGGGGGAACCACATTGTGCACGTCTCTAAAGTAAAGACTGCGGGAAAAAATGAGGAGGGCATAACTTTTTAATATACAATAGCATTCCTAAGTTAATATAGCATGCTGGAATGTAGTGGAACATTTTATTATTCGGCGATCATTTTTCTTTACATCTTGTAAATAAAATGTTCCTTGTCTTAACGGGCATTCAGCAGCAGCAGGGTGGGTTTCTAATCAGCCACACAAACCACTGCTCTAAGTGCACTTGATAGTGTCTCCGGCAAATAGCTTTAGAAAATATCCTTCCTACTGTACGTACCCTCGTGTGAGGATTACCTACAATGATACGATACATCCTCATACATTCAGGCGGCCTCACGTGCCTCTGATCTATCCTGGCTTTCACTGCCACTGTTCCCGAAATGGCCTTTCTGCCTCCTGATCACAACATGAAGCAAAAAAGTACCATCTGGACACTGCATGCTAAAAAGTCAAAGATCTGTATGCTGTATTATGCCCAAAAGGACATTTTCTTGTCAGTTAAGCTGCCATGTACTTTAGTCTGTTACTGATAACTAACAAAATTACAGTATGGTAATTTTAATTGGAACCTATCCATTTTTATCCCTCAGGTTTTTCTTTTATTCCCTGTGGCAATCTTCTTTTGCAGCAGGCTCCCTCTCCGTGGTGCAGGCGCAGGCAGAGCCCGGTGGGAGGCAGGCACGCCAGGGCGGCTCCATGTCCAGCTTCCAGGGTGCTGCGCAGCTGCCGCTGCCCAGCAGTTCTGCTGAAACCACGGATCTGAGCTTAGCGCCATGTGTCCTTTTTCTAATTCCTTAATTCGGCTGCTTTTTTACTCACCTGGAGTCCCATAAAGCTATTTGACAATTAATGGTATAGAGGGGAAAGAGGCAGTTCCCCCGACTCTGTTGGACGTTGGAAAGAAGCTGATACAGGCCAAGGAGGGGGGCATGCTGGGGTTAGATGGAAAATGTGAACCTTTCCCAGTTGGAAAGCTGTAAGAAGAGTATTTAGGGCATCACTGTTGTTGTTACTGGGGAGGCAGAGAGGGAGTGAGAGCCTCTCACCAGAAATAAGAACAGCATCCGTGACTGCAGGAGCACAGAGGAGGGGTAACTTGCTTTTAGAGGGCAAAAACCAGGGTAAGGATGGGAAAGTGGAAAAGATGAAAAAGGAATCAAACTCATGGGATCTGAAAGACTGTACTTTCATTTTAATGTATACATAAAGATTGATGTTGTTTTGCTTATATTTATTTGTCTGTTTGTTATCTGAGTGGTGCACGGTGCAGGGAATTTTACTGTTTTTTCCTTTTATCTGGATGACTCAGAAAAGTAAAAAATGCAGCTTGTAATATTGGCGTATGGCCTGGCAGAGTAGAGAGGGGTGCATGCCAAAGTCCCAGTCACCTGAATCTCCTTGCGGAGGAGAATCACGTATATACTTCAAACTTGGAAATAAATTCAGTGTACGAATGGCCCAGAATAGAATAAATCTGCATATGCACTTAGATATACAAATAGTAAATGAGCATCTCTTTTAAGAGAATTTGGGTCTCTGCAGCATTATTGCCATATTAAAAACACATGTATTTTCCAAGTTACAATTCTATGGCCAATACAATTTTGTGTACAATAAAGTGTCATTGTCCATTTTCACAGCATCTTGAGCTGTTATAATCTTAACCAAAGTTAGCTGGTGCACTATCAACTGGATTTTTATGAAGCTTTTAATGAAAAAATAAATATATACATTCTAAATTTAAGAGATTGACAGTTCTTACAATCTTAAAAATTATCTTTAACTATACCAAAATCAGAAAATGTGAAAACAAGTATCATTATCACTTTAGTCTAAAAATTGGGCTGGAATTGTGACTGAGAGAACAGCATGGGAAAAAGAGAACTGCATGAAATGTAAGTGCCCTATAGACTGGGAACAAAAGTCATCCTCCTGAATTTGTAGTGGTTTATGTCAGAGATCTTTTTCTGTAACTAAAGTTAAACAAAATTATTTGTCTAACCATCAGAAAAATAAAAAAAATTTAAAAGTACAGAATGAACAAGGTCAAAATTCATCTGTCCACCGTGCAGCTAAATTTATGAAAACAAGTTATTTTTAGTTATAATTTTACTTTATAGTTTTATAGTTTAGCTAGGTTCAGTTATCTTTGTTGTTCCAAATAAAATATGGGGAAACAGCAAACAAGGCATTTGATCGTATTCTTTAACAGGAGAATTCTAACCATGGGTCCAATTCAATATTCTCTCTGGATCATGGTTTGTAAACTGTATAAAAATGTCAGTAGAGCGTCAAAACCAGCAGAAAGTACTGCATGAGAAGGATCCAGACAATGCATCAGCTGAGAAACATCCATACAGAGAAGTGGAAATTCTGCAACATTTTTCTCTTAAAGGACCACAACTGTACTTCTCTACAGAGAAAGAAAGTTTTTTAAGCTTAACGCTGATCATCAGTATCCCACATGGATCCCTGGCAGGCTAGCTTTCATGCAGGTGTGCTGACAGTATTTCCTTTCTTCGCTGCTGCCTGGAGAAGCCTTGCTGAGGAAACAGAGGTGCTGAAAAGGTTAATGGGAAGCCCTGATAAGTCTGCAGATATTGCCTCTATCATTAGAATCTCTTACACATATCAAAATGATAGTCTACACCTAAGAAAGAAAACAGATTTTTTGAGTTCTATGTAGTCTTTGTAACAGCAAATCAGCTTGGTTCTCGTTCCCAGCTCAGAGCACTGGTGGGCTTTCTGTGAGATGGGTGTTGAAGTGCCTGGGTTGCCTGAGCAAGAGCAGGGTACCTCCATGCCCTGGCGCCATGGCTTGCCAGAGCAGCTGCTGCTACAGTGCACAGAGAGGTGGCACAGCCTTTTTCAACTTCCCTTCCACAACACAAAAAATTATTTGACTTGCAAAAGATCAAATTCTTACATTTGGGCCAAATCTTATGAAAAACACATCTGAACAGCAGCTCAGTGCAGACGTTCCCCGTGCAATGGCTCCCATGTTGCCTGGCACGGTCCGTTGCAAAGTGCCTCCAGCCTGAATCACTAAAGTCTGTCTTCCAGTGCCTGTCTCCAAGCATCCTCTGCCCTAAAAGAAGGAGGCTTTTTATCACAGTGATATTTTCCCGACAAACTTACAAAAGGCATGTTTAATTTTTTTTCTAACAATGACTTGCTATCTATGTTTATTTTAGCCTAGTCACAGTCCTGTTACAACTTCTTTATCAGACCTTGAAAACTGAGTAGAAAAGTAGATTACTG
This sequence comes from Pipra filicauda, assembly GCF_003945595.2. Lineage (NCBI taxonomy): Eukaryota > Metazoa > Chordata > Aves > Passeriformes > Pipridae > Pipra > Pipra filicauda. The sequence continues at coordinate 2,993,407 of NW_024104731.1, forward strand.
CCTTTTCCTTCCACTTTTGGAAAGCTGGAATCCAATCTAACTCAAAACATAAAATATACTTTTGTTACCACAAGATTGCAGCAGAGGTTAGTAGCAATGTGCATTTTCTAGTATATTTTCTCTGAAGGGAGAGTTCATACTACAGCTATTCAAACTATATAGTGTGTGAATTCAGGAAAAAAATGAATTTATTTTTCATTTTTCCATTCATCAGAGATGAACACTAAATGCAAAGTTCAGATTCAGATAAAAATTTCTCCATGTCTGGATCTAGTGTTTTGGGCTCGTTCTTTTACAGCTCAAGGGATAACCCTCACCATAATTGAAAAGTCCATGTTTCATTACATGTGAGAAGGATAAATAGGCATATATTTTATTGGGGGGTAGGTGTCTTAACTCAATGATAGTAGTAATAGTACTTGTAATAGTACAGTAAATTTATGATAACTTCATTTAATTAGTCTAGCTAACTTAGATTTAATGACTTACAGGCTGGGTTACAGAAATGTGAAACCATTGTTTAGATATTTGTTGACTATAATTGTTAACTACTATAATACTGTCCTGGAAATCTACGTAACTCCTTTGTATTTATACCATGATTTCACCTTAAATCAGGACTAAATGCTCAGTATTTTGTCACCTCATCCTTAAATTAAATATCAAGGTTGTTCATAGGTTGCTTGCATTTTTCAATGTATTTTTCCATACAATTTTGCAGGGAAAAATGTAGATGTTTTCAAATTTAGATGTTTTCAAAATCTTGTATCTTTTTTCGTAGCTGTTTCTACTGCCGTTTTAACAGTCACATGTTGCAATGAAAACACAACTGGGAAAAAAACAGAGAGAGAAGCAAAATGTAGGCAGACAACACGCTTAAGCAATCAGAAAGTATTTAGTTAATACATTGGTCTCAGCACACAGCAACATACAAGTTTAGAGAAGGAGAAGGGAGATTTGGATTTGAAAGAAGAAAAGATAGCTCTATGTGTGCTGATGGAGGATGTATCAGAAGTCTGAAGAGCACTGCAGAGAGCACAGGCATAGGGTTTGGAAAATGCAGGAAGTGCAAGCTGGAGACTTGGCTTATGTAGCAGGGGAAGATGGAGCAGACCTCATGGTGGTGAGTGAAAGGGGAAAAAATATTCTGTGCAAGTGGGGACAAATACTGTGTTTCATCCAATAGAAGAGGGAAACCAGCAGACATAGGCAAAGACATGGCGAAGGCATTACATGGCCAAGGCAATGGAAATATTATCTAGGTAACAGCATTCTGACTCCATACCAGTATTGTTAGGTTTCTGCAATTTACAGCATGATCTTAGCTGTGTGGATGGAGAGGAAAGACTGTGCTTTTGAAAGGTTAAACAAGGGTAGAAGTAGTCTTAAGTAAGATCTGAAGGGAGATTAAGAGCTGTTTTATCCAGATTGCACTTGAACTGAGGGCTTGTCATCAGAGAAATAAGGCTAGCTGAGCTTTGGTATGGAGGAGAGTGCTGTATTTGTCCTTTAATTAGTCTAAGACTCCTATATCCCAATACAATCTTATCCAAGTGAGAAGACAAGAAAGAAGCATGCAGTTCATCAGGCATTCTGCTGGAGAGAGAGTGTTGAAAGGGAATCTGGGAACAAGTAGACTGAGGGAGAAATGAGAAATAGATGCAGTGTTTTTAGAAAGAGGAAGTGCGTTCCAGAAGTAGTTACAGAGGGGAAAGGACAAAGAAGAAAATTGCAACTTGCAAGCAAAGTTGGACATGGGATAAACCAGGCCCACGTTAGAAGACAGTAAGATTGCCTTGATTTCTTCTCTGAGGCAAATAAGTACTTCTTTCTAAAGCACTTCTCATTTTGCAACACCAATCCTTTCTTCAGCTGCAAACAAAACAAAACCCTTAAACATATAGTTCAAAATTCTATCCATATTAAGGGTTTTCTATGCATATTATCTTATGTGTGTGTCACTTAAGATTGTTAAAAAGCTCAGGGCAATAATATTGGTTTTTGCTTCTACACTCAGAAGCAGCACATACAGGCTTATTACTAAATAAATGGTTACCATGAGTAATTTGTTGATCTTTGTCTTTAAATGTTCATTAAACATACAGATAAAATGAAGTTGTTAACTCAGTCTCTTGCTGATAGACTTAAGCTTTCTTTTACTCTTGTTTATTTTTCTCCTTTTTATATATCCATCTTCCTTTCATGAAGAAGAAGAAAATTTAGTTTTTCACCCTTGGAACTTCAAGTAAACAAAACCAAAAATTCTGTCCAGGAAGATATAGGTATGGAGTATGGTTCTTCCCCTAAACAGGAAGGGAAAAATAAAAAGATTGCAAAGACCTCTGAGTCTTTCAGTAGTTTCTTTCAAAGGCCGTTCTGGTGTCCTCTTACCAAAGGAGAAAGAAGCAAGTGAGAATATTAAGAGAAAAAGGGAAGGTGGTGCAAGTGATAATAAATTACTCAAAATCATCATAGTCACAAATGATTTCACAGAGCAGCACTTAAAAAGGGAATTATGAAATAGAAATCGTAATGCAGGCAGTTATATTTTTGGAAGTGTAATGTCAAAGAAATAGTTCCTTTGGCTAGAGGAATGAATGGATCCAGCTTTACAGCATCATAAGAGCATTCTGACTTTCAAAGACCCTCAACTTCTGTACTTGAAATCAGTTTAAGACAAGGAAAGTGAAACTCTGGAACAAGTTATATAGTGTGCATCATTAGAGGTCTATAAGGAGAGAAAGACTAGATGAATTAGCTTCTAGTTGAATTAGAGTACTGTTGATTCTGTCTTGAAACAAGAGGACAGAAGAGATGATCCCTTTTGTGGCTATACACTTCCAGAATTTGAGGAAGCAGAAGAGATAGCATTTAGAAGATAATGTCAAATACTTAACTGATCAAACAAATGCTACTGTATGCACCTCTCAGGGCTTACATCAGTTGCAATATCAGAGATGACAGGCTACCCTTTGCAAAAAAACACTCCATACTCTGGAATAATAGAACATGTTAGAAAACCGTGACCCACTTGCACCGAAGGTAAGGCTGTAAAATTCTTTCAGAACCAGATGCAGAAAATCAAAATAGAAATGTTCTTGACATAAAGGTAATAGTAAGATATTGGATATAGTAAGAGTATGGATAGATAAAGCAGAGTTTAAAGATGAATCATCCCCATTTCTGATTTAATATGAGTTCATTCTCATATTGCAGTCTTCTTTGAAACAGCCTATCAGGTCCAATATGCTATCCAGTAGATCTGTTATTTTTTCTTAAGGCTAAACTATTGTACTAAAGGTTAAAAAATACAATGTATTTTCTAGATGTATTTGAAAAGGAAAAGAACTGGTAAAAAAGTAATCTCCATAAGACAAAAACAGTCTTTGAAAGGCTGGCTCTGTCCCTCATTAGTCTATTCTGTTCTGTCTTGTTCAGCTCCAAAATAAAATATTAACGGATTAAAAAAGGTATTTTTTAATTGTTATTAATTTATTTTTTTTAACTAGAAAATGCATCTCACAAAACTGTTAAATTTAGAGTAAGAGACAAAGGCTACCAAGTTAATCCCTTCGGTCAATGGATTATTTTCAGAGGAATGACTGAGTTAAAAAATACTAATGTCACAAGAATTCTGGCTTTTATACATAAAACGACCTCACATATGCAGGGCAGGTTAAATGAGCCTTTGCGCAGGTTCTTGATCAGTGTGCTGGCGCTCCTCCAAAATGTGGCCAACGCAAGTGAACTGGGAGCTGTCATGAAATAATTGCTGTGGGCTATACCAATAGTCAGCTACAGCTTTTCACCCTGGCTGCTCAAATTCATGATGCTTCTGTAGAGATAATGAGGAAAAAGAAGTTGGAAATTTTCAAGGCATAAAAACAGCTATCTTGGTGCATTTCAATCTACCTCTTTCTGCCTTTACCTCCCTCCTTGAGAAACTTTTTTTTTTACTAATGATTAAGAAGAGAAGATTGTACTGAGCTGTGAATTGCCTTTTTCTCTCTTTTTAGTTAAAACATGGCATGGAGAGATGTGAGTACAATTATTAATGCTGGAGATTGTGAATATCTTTTTAAATTAAGGGCATTCTCCAAAAATCTGTCAAACTATAAATGACCCAGATCTTGCTCACGAAACCATCTATTAGAAGTAGTGACCCACTAACCTCATTTTTCCAGAAAGACTGTTGGACAGTTATGGCAGGAGAATCCAAGAGATTTGTAAAAGTTTTAATTTCTTTAGGGGTGGGACAATACAATTTCAGAAACAATAGAAAATCACAGCAATTTAAGCAGGAGGTACTGTTGCCAAATGAACTGTGTATATTTACACAGCTTTGTGAATGTTCATCTCTTCTGCTTCATGACTCCATACAGCAGCTGCTTAAGATGTGCTTTTACTCTGGTGGAGTTTTCTTATCTGGGTCCTCTAACACTTCGTACAGTCTATTGGGAAAGAAAACCTCTTTCTTCATTTTGTATAAGTGAGATTATATACAGATAACTGGACATTTGCTCTTGGTACTTGAGAACAATTTTCATTTTAATATAAGCCCAATATTGCGGTAGTTGTTGCCTTACAAATGCTCATAATAATAATTACTATCAATCTGCTTTCTGTGGCAATAAAATCCCTAAACTGAGCAGGAAGTAAAGCTCAGAAGTGGTAAAGGCTTTCCTACCAATTTGAAAAGAGGATGAGAGAGAACAAATTAATCACAGAATCGTGGATGTTGGAAACATATTAAAAAATCTAGTTGGTCTCTTTGCCATTTGTTTGCTTTTTATTGTACATCCTGCAGTATTCTGACAGTCTGGTTTTCAAAAGCTGTAGTCTTAAAAGTGATAGGTTACCATTACTTTCTCTTAAGAGCGTATGAGAATCTCACTGATAAAGGGGATTTCAGAAGTTTGGAAAATGAATGCTACTGCAGCAGTGTGGAACTAACAATTCCAAATATATATAGGAATGCAAAGGGATTTTTTTTTCCAATGATTTTTTGTGCTGAGTCTCCATCTGAGATGTCTGTGCATATGTCAGTTTATCTATGTCTGTTTTAGAGCTGGAATACGTTCACACTCCTTTAATAATCACCTCCTCACTTTCTGTGCGATTTTAACATTATGTCTGACCAGAGGATTAAGCTTGTCTTATTGGTAACTTAGTCTTGAAATTCGTTTGACTGTGCATTGTTCTCTAAAGTGCCATATTTAGCTTTTAACAAGCTTGGGAATATTGTTTATTTTGCCGTATGATGTGTTAGTTGCTTAGCTAATTCTGCATTTAAAGACGTGTGTGTTCTCTGGGCTCTCACATGGGGGGAGGAAAGTGTCCTCCTTATGTGAGAAAGCTGCCACAGCAGCTGAGATATCACTTAACACTGGAGGCTCTCCAGGGCCTGCATGTGCTGCACATATTTGCAATGTATTTTGGTATTAGTATGACCAACATTTATACACAGCACTAATGCTGAGAAAGTGAGTGCTAAAACTCAGATTCAGATGCTCTAAATGGCAACTTTTTTATTGCTCTACATAAGAGGGAATGAACAAATAGTTCTGCAGTGGGCAAAGGAGACCAATGTAGCTCCCTAACCCCAGAGGCAAATTTCTTTCCACCCCATCTGCCATCTCAAATGCCAAGTCCTAGTAATGCCACTGTTTCCAAAGTAGCAGACATTAACCATGTGTGTGAATCTTAGGCATTAGTAAAAATTATTCCAAAAAAAATTGCCTTTGTTTGGCTTTCATGAATTGCAAGAGCAAAGAAAAAGGACAAAGCTGGTTGTGAACTCTGGTATCCTGGCACCAACTGTTTCATAATTTCTGTGGTGGAATATAATGAACGGCTGTCAGTAAGACAGGCATTTAATTTCATTCATCTACTGCTAATGATAAAAGCATCTGTAAGGCTGCAAATTAAGGTATAAAACTGGATTCTGGTCTGCAGATTCCTGGAGCTGAAGATGGGCAAGGAATAGTACCTGGTTGGTGGTGCATAGGTCTTCCACCAAAAGACCTTGCATATTATTAGTGTCTCTCCCTTCTCCTCCTCCTCTTCCCACCCACTAGCATGGGTTTGGAGAAAGCTCTCCTGTTGCTGCTTCTCCTACAAGTAAGTGACAGGAGAAATTACGTATTATTAAGTGCAGAAGCAGGTCCAGCTGAGAAATCCAAGCACCAGGAAGCATTAGTACTGCCCTTTCCTCGCCAAAATTTACCAATTTTCCCTCCTTTGCTGTGAGCTGCTTTCAGACATTTGTCATTCTTTTTGTCTAGGCAGGCTGCATATTCAGCAGAGTGACTCAGAGCAAAGAATCTCTTTGAAATGTGTTTCTGCTCTAGGAAACTCTTTTTTGTTTCTTTAATATTTTATTTAAGTGATAAGGAAACTTGTGCTACTTGCAAGTTGCTCCTTTTGGCAAACACGGGATATCCCTTTTTAGTATGGATTCTGTTCCATATGTGATCGTTCTTTTTTTGCCAAACTTCCTTAGATGTGCACCAAATTGCAGAAAGATGAATACCAACTTTGCATAATTTGAACAAGAAAGCCTTGCAGTGCTACTTTTCCATTTAATTTACGGGGGGGGGAGGGGAAATTATGAAATACGTAGGACATAAGTAAGGGCAGAATAGAGCCCTTAATCTTAATTATTCATTCTGCAGTATTATAAATGACTAAAGATTACTTCCAATGTTTGGTATAATCTTACAGTGTGCAGATGTGGTTCTCTTTGGTATATGCCATCTTTACTGAACTCACAATTTCCATAATGCTGTCACATTCTGCATGGGAAGCAGATTTACAGATAGGTAATCCATGTAAGGTATTTTAAAGACAGCTTATTAAAGGATTGAGGCCTGCTGTTAAATTACATATGCTTTCAATTGCTATGAGGAGCAAACAGTATCAAGAAGTACAATAATTTAGCTACAGCTGGAGAAAGGCCTATTTAAAGTTTTGATGACAGATCCTTTAAAGTTTTGCTTTAAGTTCTTTTCTGCTTTCTATCTTCTCCTGCGTAGAACGATATTTTGCTTTATACAATGTAATTTCACCAGCAGGTCGACTGTATACACGCTAGGAAACTGAAATGCATTCCTAAACTGATAGATAGAGTTTACAAAATGACTGTGGGCGCCAGGCTCCACACTTGATGGCGTTATCTAAACACCTGACAGCGAGGATGGAGTCATTGCAGTTTAGCATTGCTAATTATTAATAGCTCAAATTGTGCTGGGCACTGTCGCTATGCCGTGTTCCCCGCCGCCGCCGAGAGCTGGGATGCTCTGCTGCATTGATGTTGTTGAGCATATTGGATAGTGCCCCCATCTGTTTCTGGAACACAAGGCGATGTGTCACTTATGTGCTGTCTGCTCCTCGTACCCTTTACAGAAGGAGTTACAAGAGATTGCGTTTCCAAACAGATAAGCTCATTCCCCTCTCTTTAACTGGAATAAGAAGGCAATTACCATAGTTTAGAGCCATTCCTTAAATTGGGGGCCCGGGGAGGAGGGGAATACTTGGAGCTTTTTCCCTAAAGTAACAAAATAAATGAGAAAATAGTGATGCTATTTGGAGCTAACTTTAAGTGTCGCACGGTACGATACTAAAAGGGGCACATTATGCAGACATGAGACTACAAAGCCCGAGAAGGAATGTGTTAAGCAATCATTTTATAACGATGAGTCTGGCCATGCGTTCGCATGTGAACATTATTACAATCTGAAAAAGAGAAAATGTTATTATGCCATGTATCTTTGAGCCATTATTGGAATTAGGTTACAAAGCTTCGGCTGCAAGGTTATTTGAATCCACTGCTTGTTGTTAATTTCATGCATTCTATTTAGTATTTTTTTTCTTATTCATTATGAACTAGTACACTATGAAAAGGAAATAATTTTTTAAAATGTGTCTGTAACCTCCCCCCACAAGCATATTTTTTGATTGTATGTATTTAAAAATCACCGTAGATTGTGGGAGAAGCTGTGTAGAGCTCTGGGGAGACAAAATAGTAAAATAGCAAAAAGAAAAAGCCTCTAAGGGTTAAAATGCAAGCTTTTTAAACTCATCTTTGTTGTGTTTTTTTCTTTAACATTACTGTATAACCTAAGCAGACACATGAAAAGTACTGAATCTAAATTTGGCAGAATAGAATGTTTTCTTACAAAGGACAATCTGAACATCTTTCCATATATTAAGAGTTTCATTTTTTTATTTTTGCTTTTTTAGTAAATGAAATATGGTATTTTTATTTGATATATTTATAGTGTAAATTATGCACATGGCATTTCTGTCCTCATCTAATAAATCTGTTTCTACAGAACTTTGTAGAGGTTAATGGATAGATTTTGAATTGCATTAGATTTCTGTAATAAATGGATATGTAATACAAGACCTTATTAAGTGGATTTTTGTCCATGAAATCTGTCTTCTTCAAATAATTTCAGAAGCCAAAAATGCAAAACACAAACTTTGCTTAATTATGAATTTTTAAACATATGTCACTATAAATATTAGTACAATTTAATTACAGAAAATTACTTTGTCACCGATCAGTAGCAAAGTTCTGTAGAGTACCTGAAACTGATATTTTTATTTCAGTATTTAAGCTGGAATGTACTTGTCATAAGGGAAAAATGCTATTCATAGTTCTATATATGATCTTCGAATTAATGTAACATCAATATTATCAAATATTGATATATCACCCTTAGACTGCAAATGCCTTATCAAGTCACAAATAATTAAAGTACTTAAAAATTAAAATGAAGATTTAAAAGGAGATGCTTAAATAAAACAAAATATCTCAGTAGAAAACATTTCTAATAGGCTGTGTGCATCTCATTGCATTGTTTCTGCTGTTACCATGTCTTAATGGGTTTTTTTGTTTATGGGAAAATTGTTTAAGACAGCAAGAATCTTGGGTCTTCTCTTTTTTATGAAGGTCAAACTAAATTCAGAATTATAACTGAAAAATGAAATGTAAATACCAAGATCTTTGATAACAAAGTAATTAAAATGTATGGTTTTGCCTACTGTGTATAATAAGGGCTTATATTTGATCAACCATAAAAGTTATTTAATCATTTTAACCTTGGAATACTACCCCACAAAAAACTACTTAATGGAAGTTAGCTGAGAAGCATTAGAGTATCACAACATCAAGAAGGCTGAGTGAGAGGGCACTGAAAATTCAAGCACAGCTTATTTCTGCCATAATACTATAGCAGGTTGCATGGCAACCAGTGGCTGTGGATTTTGAAGTTACTTTATCCTTATTCAATGAGCAAAGACTTAGCCTGTATTTATTTTGGTAATTTCTAGAATTAATCAGGTATTTAAGGCCCAGTGTAGCATAAACTTGCTGTGATTTTTTGATTGGCGAATGAATGTGTACAAGTGTTGTTGGGAGAACATCTGGAAGACGAGGAGAGCTCGATTGTTCCTCCTGGCATTTCAGACACTAGGTATGAGACAAGCGCTCGGATCAGCAGCCTGTTTTAAGCATGAGTGTGGCTTGCAAGCATGTCCCTATGATTTAGGTTAGTCATTTTAGGAGGACACTGGAGTTTTCAAAAAAAAATCTGTCATATTTCATTTTAATGTTTCCATTAAAGAACAATGCTAAGAGAATTTTAACATTTTTCAACCAAGTAAAAGCTGTAATCATAAGCCAGAGTCACAAGTACAAGAAGCATGGCACCCTTGTGGGCATGTATTACTTCAGAGAATACAGTAATGTACAAATCTCAAAATATGTTTTAAAGTATTATTGAATTTCCATGATTGCCTTTAAAGTGTAAAGGCAACTCTTTCAGTATCCTGTTGTTTAATGTGTCCAGGATTCTGTCAAGCTTCTCAGTTTCCACAGATCTCACTGAAATTGAAGTAAATTAAAAGCACAAAGCACACATCATAATGCTTGTAATGAATGAGAGGTGTGAACTGGTGGCTCATTTAATGAGCACTTTTTAAAAATTTATTTTGATAGAGCATATGAAAAATCTGTAGCATATTTCCAGGTTTAAGAAGCAGTGTATATTCTTGTAGTGAGAGATGCCATCATAATGCTTATACATGTAGGGTTAGGATTAGGATATGAGTGTTCTCTTCACATATTTCAGTTCCTAACTTTTTAGCTTTTATGCAAAGTACACATTGAGTGAACCTTATCACATACGCAGCATGAAAGGCATCATTAAATCAAGACAGGCTTTCACAACCCTGACTTACATCATGCACCCCACCAGCCTAGCTTTGAAGAACCTTTTTTCATATGTTCATGAACTTAGCAGATTTACGTGACAGCTGAATCATTCTATTTTAAAACATATTTCCAAAATTGACATTAGATCAAGACCAAAAACCCTAATAAGAAGCCCACAGTCCTTCTTAGGTGGAAGTGGGCACCCAACCAGTCGAACATTATTGATTTGGGAATACCTTGTCTCGAAGGCAGACCACAGAAACATAAAATTGTGCAACTGCATGTGTTTAGTGGAGATCATGCCTTTTCTGAGAGGCTTCCTCGTTACCCAGCAACTCCTTATGTCCAGAGAAAATGCATCCATAGCATCCATATTCCCTGATTTACTAGTTATGTGCTCTCCATTCCTAACTTAACAGCACACAAGTTAGTTCGGTTAAAATTAGAGCTGAAATGGGTAGTGAATGTCTTGCTATTTTTTTTTTGCATGGGTAGCCTGGAGGTTATAGCATATCTGTGTGTAGCAGCAAGAGGGGGTCCACGGATGTCTGCTTTCAAGCAAAGTGTGACTGTTTAGGCTTGCTATGCTTGATGGCACATATGAAAGTCCCTAATGATCTTCTCAATGAAATAAAGTGATCATTCTTTGCAGTAAAGGTACAGAGAAGTTATTTTAAAAATGCATAGTTTATTTTGTCAAAACCTCCACTAGCAAGCTAGTACTTCTGGGAGCTGTGAATGTTGTAAAATATATATATATATATTATAGCTTTTGTGATGACAGTTAAAAATTTATTACAGCCAAAATACTTTATGACAACAATAAGCTACTGCAATTTAAGAAAAATGAAATGTTTTCCCCTGAGCCAGTTGGGCTTTCTTCGAACATAATAGGAAATAGAACTGTTAAACAGTTTGGGTTGGAACTGTTGGTCCTGTTTGAATATTAGTGTTTCATACTTTCCAGAAATTAGTGAATTTTGGTGACCTTATTTCTGGTCACATTTTTTTTTAAATGTAAAGTTTAATACTAAAACATGTTAGTATTGGGAAAGTATTCTGCAGTTCCATAGTTTTTCATATTAGTAATGAAACTAAGAGACCTGTACAGAGCAAATAATTGCAGCAGTAAGGCTCCTGGATTTTCTGCCTTCCATCCCAGTTGAAAAGCAAGCTGACCTGTGTCATTGTCTTCTCTCCATCTTCTTTTGGGATGGTGCATTAAGTCATATGAGTTTGAGTAATCAAGACAAATGTAGCTACCATTTGTCGACTGGACCGTTGTAATTTATCCTTCCTTAGGCTTTAGGTAAAATGTATTACTATAAACTTTGAATGCTGTTTCATAGCATAAATATAGAAAGGAATCAAAGAGCTGGCCCAGTGTTTTTGCAGAGGAAGCAAGGACTTTACATCTTCTGGTCTTTTCTTCACTTATGCAAGTGATGGCTGCAACAGGGAGCTAATAAAACTGCTGATCAAAGCACTGCGGGATCTGACCAGCAGCCTCGTTGTAGCTACACTGTGGACAAAATAGTAGAAATCTCTTTATCAGAGATTTGAATGGATGAATTTTATATAGGGATTTGAATCAGTCATTGCTTCTGCTTTTACTTCTACATGTATTTTAGGCTTAGTGGCTACATGAGAGGATAGAGTTGTAGAAGTTCTGAATTGCCCTTGACATTGGCCCTCCACATGCTATGGAGATGGACAATCCGGTTATAACAGGGTACTTGTGCCTTGTGCTTTTTAAAACAGAGAAAATTGAATGTTCAGTGATGTTCTGGGCCAGAAATTACTGTCCAAGTAAACTGAAATACTTATGAATGAGGCATAATAGATTTGTCAGGGTTATGACCTATTTCAGTGACTGTGAAAAAGGAATAATGTTAAGGTGTGTCAAAAAGGAGTCAAGGCATGGGGCTTGTTTTCACTGAAACCCTAGGCGATGAGGAAAACGTGAAGGTAATTCTTTCTACTTCAGAGTCCTTTAGCTCCATTTGTCCCTAAATAATTTGCACTCTCTGCAAAGAAAACAGCCATTTGCATAAGAGAGCTTTATCAATTACTTTTCTTTTCTTACAGCACTGCCTGCTTTTCCAGAGCAGCCCCCCCACATGTCCTGTCCCTTTGCATCACAGACACATCCGACACAAATGCGTTAGCTATGTTTTTGCCACGCTATCCAGGGAAATTTTCAGGAAATTCTCCAATTTCAAAAATTCTACTAATTATTGTGTATTTTTTTTTAAATTTTAAAACTATTTGGTCAAAATGTGAGTGGTGAGTAGATCTTTTATTGGCTAAGTGCATATGTCCTCTCAAAACTAGCCATAGAAACAGAAATACAAATGTTTTATTTCAGGCACATTTTTGTGTTCCATGGTTACCTGCACTGACTATCTCAGAGCACCCAGAGACTAGCAGTACAAGTGTAATTGTCATCTAAGTATTTTTCTTCTTCCTAACACTGGGAAAGGTTATGTCCTGAAATAACACATTTAGCAAATGATGAGCCCTGTAAGACAGGATCGGGACTGGAAGGATTGCAGACAAAATATACTCAGAGCTAGAAAGAGTTGCACAGATTGAGGACTAAACCCAAGTGCTGCCTGTCCGTGAGTTTTATACTGACACCTCTGTGATTAGAAAGAAGAATTTTGCAGCCAAATGCTCTGTTGATTTACATTTGTGGAAAATCCACTGATTTATGGAAGGTTGTGTAAAATAATCACAATTTATTCTTGGTTGAAACTGCAGTAAGGTACATCAAGGACCCTTTCTAGTTTGCTCTGTATTTTGTCTTATATGACTTTGGTTACTCTAATCTCTCTGTGCCTCAGTGTTTCTGGGGTATCTGTCTTCTCAGCAACCCTGAGCAATGTGGGGTATAATGTACTATTTTACACCTGAAGAATTGAAAGGTGAGAAACGTAAAGATGTTTTAACTGTACAATTATGTTCCTAACAGAAACCTCAAGGGTTTCTAGAACCCCAGCTATTAGAAATGGCCACAAAAGGTAGGAACCTACAAGCGCATGAAAATTCAGCGCAGTATTGTTGGATTTGAAAATCTGACCCAACACAATTTGGGCAAGATCATGCAAAGTAACAGCGGCACAGAAGAGAATTGATGAATTTCTCTGAAAATGTTGGATTGTATATAACCCTTAGAATATCTCTTTTTTTTTCTATTTCTGGGGTTTTTTTTGGTGATTTTTTCCTCATTTAGAATATGCAGTAAATATATTCTGATAACTTAGGAAATAATTTTTACTTTGATTCCTTCATGTTTACCTTTCAGTGTGAATCATTCGACATGTATTCTATTTCCACTGGATCAAGTATGACTTTTCATTCATTTCCTAGGTATATAGGAAATCAGTATAGTCCTCAATCCTCCGAAAACAATAAAACTATACAAGAGCAAAAAGGAGATGCTAGAGGGAAGGTTTAGTTCTTTAAATTATAAAGTAAATTGTCAGTGACTGCATGCTGAGACACGTCCCAGTCCCCATGTACTAATTGGATGCCACTTAAAAACATTATGAGAAAAGCATATGAAACTCCAGGTCTTCCAGTTTAAGCGTCATCCTGGTTTTATACTGATATTAATGACCACAGGTTGGGTAGGGTTGTGGGGTTTTTTTTCTTTTTCCCCCACTGTGGTGAAAGTAAGATGCCCAAAGGGAAGCGGAATTAATTAAAGTTTCTGATGAATATTGGACCACTACTGGCATTTGCCTCGGGATCAACAGGTAGGTTCTTAACTTTGTGAGGAAAAACATTATTGAAGAAGGTTGCATTCCTTGTGCAGATCAAGTTGTGCTTTTAAAAAATAAAAGAAGTCAGCTGGTGGTCTTGCTTTTAATTATCGAAGCTGTGAGAATTCGAATGACATATTTGCCTCATTTACTTAGAAGATATTCTTGTATTTATTAAATCATTTGAAGAACATCTGTAACACTTTGATAAGATTTTCTTTCTCATCATGGGAAGGGGGCTGCATTTCAATACCAGGAAGTACTAGTATTAGCAAGTGTTTCCTAGTCCATTTATAGGGGAACAGTAATAGGTAAAAGTAAAATTCAACAGAATTAAAAAATGTTCCATTTCTTAACAGTATGGGACATAAGTAGTAGTCTGATAATGGGACTAAAGGAGCCAGTCATAATTATAAATTAATATTTAACCTTTCCTTCTATCACTGCTAGATTACAAGTTACCTGTTTCTTACCATTTTCTACACAGGATTTCCCTTACAAAAGCAAAAGCCTGTAGTGTCTTCTCCAGCAACGGTACAGTTTTGATGCCAAGGAAGAAGTAGAGCATTTTTAACACCAGCTGTTAAATGACTTTAAAAAAATATCTGCTGCTATAGTAATGCTGTCTTTGCATACTGTTCGTGGGTCAAATAAAAATATTTCAACATGAATAGAAACAGCCAGTGTGCATTAGATCAATTAAAAATCATTATAAAACAACTTGAAATTTCATCTCACTGAAGCTTTAAGGTATTTCTGTCCTGTGAATACCTTCTTTAGGCATAGAGGACAAAGGTCCAGGGTCTCCATTTGTTTTCACATGTGACTGAAGCTTAAAAATCAAAGTTCATGGTAACCAGACAAAGTCACAAATTCCATATCAGACAGAGCAGGTGAATATGTGTATGCTTCTGTTTACTGTAGGAATCTGGAAGTTAAACTAGAATTTCTAATGAGATTTTACATGAAGTCTGCTTCTTAAAATTCAGAATACCAGGGCAAATCTCACTTGAAAAGGTTGAGTCATATATTACATAATATTTTGCTCAGAAAGGCATATGTGGCGTAATAATTTAAGCAGGAATTTAGCTATTAAAACACGTGTGAGCATGTGCAAAGCTGTATATGCATATACATGTATATGTGCATGCAAATATCAATATTGTCTCTGTGTGTACAAAAAAACTTACTTAGTTATCTGTAGTTGTATGTTCACAGATATAATTACCTGCAAATACCTATGGTCTTTCTCACTTCGCAAAACATATTAATTACAAAAAAATGTATTTCCTTTTGTTTCAGAGGCAATTTTAAGAAGTTTTACTGTAAATTACTAAATACCCTAATTCCACCTTAATTTTAGTCAGGGGTTTGTATGTCTCCTGAATTGTTATAAAATAGATGTAGTTATGAAATATTTTTCTTCATATTAACATTTTATCTTAAAAAGAAAATCAACAAAACTAGCCTGTGTACTGTAAATGAACTTATATAGTGTGATTTTTTTCAGCCTGTTGTTATGCTTTTTCAAATTATTTGATTGATGTCTAATTGATTAACCAGTTAAATACTACTATTTCAGCAGCTGAAATCAAATCACCTAAAAGTTAAAAGGTCATATTAGTGCTGTATCTCTAAAGGCTACAGAAGAAAGTCAGCAATGAAACCCCTGTAGTCAGTCAGAGAAGGGACAGGGCCAGTGTGTTATTGATAGACAAAAGGCACTGCTGGACACTTTGTCTCCATAAAACATTAAAATATTTCAAGAGCTGTTTTCACCTATGGGTAATCCATAGGGTAGCAGTGAATACCCATATGTTCACTATTTTATTTCTCAGACTTTTAAATCAGCAGTGCCCTATCCACATTGCTGAATATGTTGATTTTCATCTTTTCCTTTTTATGTATTTAGTTGTGCTGGTTCATTGTCCATCAGTGAAAAACATGCTGTGCTAGGCATCATATAAACTGAAGTTTTAAAAAACTGTGCCTGCTCCAGATATGTCGATTTCTTCTCAGTCACCTCTCCCAGGTTGCTCTGTTTCTTGCCATCAGAACACTGGGCTATGACCTGATAATTTTCCACTTACATTTCTTTTTTGCTCCTTTTCTCTCATACGTTCCTCTTCTAATCTGTCCAATTCTTCTATCAAAAGCAATGTCACATCCCACAGTACTATAAAAACATAACCATTCTCCTAAATCTTTGGAACAACTTTCTCTATAATTCCATGTGCTACACAAGCTGCTGCTCCTCACTCAGAGCACTCTATAAGTCTTTTGCCTTCATTTTCCCTCTATACCTCAGTTCATTTCAGTTTTTCACCTTTTTGCTTGTAGTGTCTTCTTCCAACAGCCTGCTGTGATCGTACCCCAAAATTTTACTCCTTCCTCTTGGAAGGGGTTCATAAAATTAATGACTCCCTAAAGGATGCAAATGGGAATACTTTGTGGCTTTTCTCTTTGACTGTTAGCTGCTACAGCCTTCGGACTGCAGATTTATTCCAGGTTGGATTTCTTTTCCCTTCCATTTAGGTTTAGCCATCAAAATGCTATCAATTGTTAGGCAATTGCAATACCTTGTAGTAATTTAATAAACAATATGTGAATGGAAAATATAATATTCACTTCTGAGGAACCCAGTGCTGCTCCTGTAACTTAAAACTGCTTATACCAGTGAACCAATGTTTTCTGTGGG